>NC_090279.1:175662917-175962917 GCF_040414725.1 Anabrus simplex | reverse complement strand
AATGGGTTGGAATAATTGATTTAAGGCACAGGCTATTCTTTAGTCTTCAGGGTACGTTCATTTATTTTTTATAAATTTTTAGGCCTACACTTAAATCTGATGGTCACACCTTGCAACTAGAATAAAGCAAAATAGGCCAGTACCTGTGGACAAATCTGTCAAAAAATTGAGTTAACTATTTCTAAACAGACTGTAAAAAGAATATCTATTTTTTTAAATGTATATATTTTCAAATAACAAAGCATAAGAAAACCCAGTAAACAAAAATGACATTGTACAAGTCCTATTATACACCAATTCTTACATACAGTCTCGAAACCACAACACTGACCAATAGAGATAATTCCAAACTTCAGGCAGCTGAAATGAAATTCCTACGCACTATGATCCAGAAAACCAGGAAAGACAAGATTAGGAATGAGATAATTAGAGAAGAAGTAGGAATAGACAATTCTCTCCTAAATAAGATTCAGATATCAAGACTGAAGTGGTTTGGTCACATGAAGAGGATGCCAGTAAACAGAACTGCAAGGAAGGAATTTAACAGAAAGGTAGAAGGAAGACGACCCGTGGGAAGGCCACGAAGGAAATGGATAGATTTAGTTAAGAGCGATGTAATGCTGAGAGGTCATGATTGGGACAAGTTGGTGGAGGAAGAATGGTACAAGGACAGGATGAGATGGAGGAGGCTCATATACCACACCCGGGAAACTGGAGATGGTTTAGGATGATGATGATGAAGAAAACCCAGTATCAGCTGGGAAACGGGAAATGATGAAGATGATAAAAATGCACCCTCAATTTAAGTTTTCAGAAAAACTCGGTTTCATGTATGATGGCTTTTTACATTTGGAGATGCCAGAGGACATGAAGCTTGTTGACTACGCTGATGATGTGGCCGCCTTGATAGTGGCTCGTAATGTTGAGATAGCTCAAATCAAACTGAACCAGGTGATGCGGCGCATAAAAAAATGGATGATGAGTCACAGGCTAACACTAGCAGAACACAAAACGGAGATAGTTGTTCTGACCAGAAAAAGGGTCGAGACTCTTGTGCCAATGACTGTTGGAGAGTTAGTGATTGAAATGTCTACGAGCACAAATTATCTAGGAGTGACACTTGACTCCAAGCTCACATTCTGGAATCATATTCAGAGAGCGACAGATAAGGCAGTAAAACACATGACTGCACTTAGTAGACTGATGGGAAATATTAAAGTTCAGATATCCAGTAAACGACGCCTTCTCATGTTGACGGTTCAGTCGGTATTCCTGCATGGCTCTGAAATCTGAGTTGAATCCTTGAGATTTTCTTGGTATCGGAGAAGGAGCTGCCGTTCAGCGGAGAGCAGCTTTACGTATTGCATGTGCATACCGCACAATTTCCGAACCTGCAGTCCTCACAGTAGCAGCAATAGCCCCAATAGATTTACTGGCTTTGGAGCGACAAGAAATCTGGCGTACCCAAGGAGAGCTGGGAAAGAAGCGTGCCTTCAGTCAACGGATGAGGTGATGGCAACTCAGATGGGAAAGTGACCCTCGGGGTAAAAGGACCAAGCAACTGATACCATGCTTGGATATCTGGGTTGAAAGTGTTCATGATGAAGTCAACTATTACCTCACACAGCTTCTAACAGGACATGGATACTTTTGGAAATTCCTGCATAGAGTGGGCGGAGCGAGTGATGCAACATGCATATACTGTGACTACATCAATGATGTACTTCACAGCTTCTTTGTGTGCGACCATTGGATGATAAAGAGAAGATGTGTGGAAACTGAATTGGGAGAACTGACACCAGATAATATTATTCTTGTGATGCTACGAAACCAGGAATCCTGGAACCGTGTGGCAGTGTATGTGGAGGATGTCCTCCGCCAGAAGAAGAGAGATTTGGAAGTGTACGGACGCCCGTAAAGGAGAAATGAAGAAGTCTGAAAGATTAAGTAAGCATGACATCACTCGAAAGTAATGCGAGAACGGTTCCGGGTGATGATACATATCGTGGGAAAAGGGTGTGTGGTTCTTGAGACCTGTGGAGAATATCTTTCAAAGAAACATTTGCTAAGTTGTGTAAAATACCATCTTGGATATGACCTGTGGAATATGCCTCGTTCAAGGAAATGTTTACTGTATGGTGTAAAATATTATTGTAGAATGTTTTATTTGTATTCCCTATATCTACCTAAGTAACTACTAGATTGTAAATTATTATTATTGTTCAGTGATATTTGGTAATGTTCCGGAAATTTTGTGACGCAGACTTTTGGAACAGGGTGTGTTAGCCCCTGTCGATTCTAGAAGCATGTCTTTACTAATTGAGGACATGGTTGGACCAACGACTCAAGCCGGCTTAAGTCGTTAGTCCACCCATTATGAATTCTAAATCCCCGATGTCTGTTTTAATATTCATAAAAATAGTTTTCCTCTGACGATCCTGGATGGAACTAGAGGCAAGTATTTCAATATGGTGTTCAAGTTGTTAGTCTAGAGAACATGGCGTGTGGTATCAAAACTCTTTGTCATGGCCAGCCATGATGTTTCCTTGCAGGTGCATTCAGCTGTTAATCATGTGAAACTTACAGTGGGTTATTTTCACAGCTGTTTAATGTTTTCTCAAAGGAAAGAACTCTTATTGAACGTAAAGAGGATTTAAACCTAAAGTTTTGCCTCCTGGACTGAAGTTGGTAGAAAAAGAATGACATTTTGTCCCTGCTCAAGTTTATGACTCCAGAAAATTTAGAGTGGTTAGAGTTGTAGATGGTGTGCCTTCCGATGACTTTAATGACTTAGAAGAATCTGTGACAGTGGAGAAAATGAATCAATTTTGTAATGAACACTGCATCTGTATTTTCTAATATTTACCAACATATTTCTCTATAATGTTTAAAAATCAATTTTAGTGATTCGTTTTTTCATGCACTGAAAAAAGAAGTAAATAATTATTTTTCGTGAATGTTCTACTGCAGAAGTGTATTTTGTTATGATTTAAACTTTTTAGATAAAATATGCAGTTAAGAGTTAGAGCAAATACTCATTAACTCGGAAACTTAGGTTTGAAATATGTTCATGGACTAAGGACTTAAGACGTGTCTTTTGTGAATAAACATATGTACTAGATAAACAATATTTCGAGTTAAAGTAAATACCTACTTACCATAGGAAAGAATTATACTTGTAATATAACTTCAAAATAAGAGCTGATATATGTGTGTGTTTAATTGGCAGAAATTCTAAAACTTTGATCGTGTTTTTTTTTTCAGAACTTCATTTTCTGACTTAAGTCGTTAGTCCACCCATGTCCCCAAGTCTGGAAGATGGGAAGTTCGCGATTAGGGTTTGCCAATGTTCTGGAATATTGTGTAAACATCATGACTTGATAAAGAGTTTTGATTGGTGCATCTGCGTGGCGATAGGAAGACTCCTGTGCTCTGACTGGTCACTCGGTGATCACACCGGGGCCAGCCTTGCCTTTTAAGAGAGTGAGGCGAGATTTCGTTACCTGGCCAGAGAGAAGGCGTAACCTTCTAGGTGGCCCGCAATATTGCACTTATATCTTGTGGTTCCTGTTAGCCTCAAGGTTGTATTGTAGAAGTTGCATTATGTTAAGATATCTTTAGTTAACCTCTTGACCTAAAAACAAAGCTCTTGTCAAACTACATCTAATTTGTATTCTGGAAATAGCGTGACTGGATCGTTTGGATAGATGAATTTTGTTCCGAATTTTCTTTGTAATGTTTATTTTGGAAAATAATATCTTGAATCAAGGGATCACCGTTGATTTTTCTGGAAACCCGCAACCTGCATATCCCAAAGGCCCTGGTAGATTTCCCAGACCCACTCCACATTCCTTTATCTTAGTTGTCGCGTTGCCCAACCTGATGTCCATTTGTTTGCATTGTCGCAGTTCATCTGATGTTTTTATTTGGTGCCAAAGTTTTAAGGTGCCGTGTAATTTAATTTTTTTCCCTTTTCTTAACTGTGTATCGTGTAACCACTGGAAACCGGTTACATATTGGTAGCAGAGCGTTTTTGGTTGCGGACGAAAGAAAAGTGAACGGTGATCTTAACTTACTTAAAAAGGCTTAAGGTCTGAAATTCGTAAATCGCCTTGAAATTAAGTTTCTACCTGTCAGGATGGCTCATGCTGTTCCTAATTCTTTCCATTTGAGAAAGTTAGAATTAATTTACGAACTTCGGATCCGTAAAGTGAATTCTACAGGCAATGTCAGAGATGACACGAGCCTATTGAAACAGTCCCTTAATTTGCCCGGAACCATTCCTGAGTTAACTACGGACGAGTTGCGTGAATCTTTGGCCGTGGTTAAAGATAAATTGACAGAATTTAATGCCATTCTGTGCTTCTGAGCCCTCGCACAGCCAATTAGCGTGGGTTAAGGCACAGTTACTACATTACCTGGACAGAATTAGGGATTTGTTGTCTCTTAAATTGCTAGCAAATGAGCGGCAGGAGTGTGAATCCTTATTAATACAGTTTTCAAGAATATTGGACAAAATCATAGGCTTGCTTGAAGGGAATGAGTTGCCTAACACTAGTTCTGAGGTTCAAGTGTCTACCCCTTCTGAAACGTGTGAAAGTGGTAACTCTGGTTCCGTATCTGTAGCTCCTCAAGCGGGTATTGTGGTCACTAGTGCTAGTGTTATTCAGGAGTCAGATGTGAGTAATGCTCGCCTGGGATCTTCTGCTTTGTTGTCAAGAGCTATGACACCTGTAAGTGATTCATGTAATGTACCTTCTTCGCATGTCAGCATCTCTACTAATTTTCCTGTGGCAACTGGTAATTCTACCGTGGTTCAGTGTCTGCCCTCTATTGTTACACAACCTGGTTCTTATGCAATGGTGCAAAACCATCCCCCTGTCTTAGTGCCTCCTGTATCAAGTGCTCTTTTAGGTTGCGTAACCTCTACACAAGTAGTTAATGCTCCGATGGTCTCTCAAATTAGCGAGAACCTTTCACAGATGAGATTATCTGCACCTGTAACATTGCAGGCTAACGGTAGCCTTAACCTCACTTTCAGTACTCCATCCTTTTCGCAAGGGCACCCGAATCAAGGGTACGATGCCACTGCAACCCCTCGAGACCACTCTAAGCCTTCCCAGGCACCTCCTACACTTGCCTTCCCCCCAGATTTATTCCAACCTACCTCACCCGTTGACTACTGTGTTTAAGGGAGTCTCTAAATTTTCGGCTAACTCTATTGACAAGGTTATTTCTTTCCTTCGGTTTTAATCGAGTTTAAGGATCAGGAAATTGTGTACAATCTCAGTAACGATCACGTGTTTCAAATTCTATATCAACATGTATCTGGAGCTCTTTCTGAGCATATCGTTAGAGCCATTTCGGAAAGATGGACTGTAGATCAGTTCCACCCACATGTGCTAGAATTTTTCATTCCTTCTCGTGCCTTGTCTTCATTAGTGCAGAAGCACTATTTCAGAGTGCAGCATTTGAACGAGTCATTATCTGAATATATTCAGGACATTAAGCCCCATGCTAGGATTTTTATGCTCCACTATTCTGAGTCTCAAATGGTTGCCAGCGTTGTTGAAGGTCTTGTCCCGAACTATAGGTCATCTCTCTCTCTTTCACCGCGACCAGCAACTTTCGCTCAGTTGGAAACTGTCACTCTTTCTGCAGAAGGTGTTCGATACGCCGACCAGTTACACGTAGCATTAGCCCCCCCTCCTATGAGCATGTCTTCTCAGGATACTAAAACCGCCCCTTCACCTGCTTCCAAGCCGCGTAATTCTCTTTCATGTTTTAATTGTGGCTCCACTGATCATTTCCAGCGGAATTGTCCTAAGGTTGGGACCTTAGGCAACACAAAGCCTGCAATCTGGTGTTATTTATGCGTTTGCAGTAAGTTAACATAAGTAAATAGTAGCGTGGGTCATTGCTTTATATCTCTTCTCAACATGAGTGGAAATATATGTGCTGTGTTCGGCTGCAGTAACTATGAAGTTATTCACGGTCTATCTTGCGTAAGTAAATATTGTGTTTGCGCATACATTCTTCCAGTGACAAAGATATTTTTATAGTACTTCCTAAACTTCTGACCTGCACGACCCGTATTTTAACTGGCTTAAAATATATTTTTATCTTATTGTATAGTACAGAAGTTAACCTTCAATACTGATGTGGTGTTGTAGGTGTGATCTGTGGGTTTTGAAATGTCAGAGAAGTGATTTGGATAAAGTGTACAAGAAAGAAGGGACGTTGCGCTTGAATAAGAATTATAAGATCTGTTCAGATCATTTCCAGGCCAGCTATACTGCCCCCTTTTCCGGGGTCGCTCAGTCGCGGAGCGAGAGTCCCAACGGGTGGAACGTTCGCAGAGCTGTCTTTACTATTTCGGGACAGACCTTTTAACATTTATATTTGCAGGGCTGTAGGCGATTGGATAGGTGACGTAGCATAATGAAAATCGGAACAAAACAACAATGACATTTATTAAAATAACAGACTGGACATGCAAATAAAAAAGTAAATTAATAATATTCAATTTCAACAATATGAATGCTCCTGGATTCGGTAACATGAACTTATTTACACTGCGTGCTTTTGCTTTCCTTTCATTACAATCCAATGTTCCTCGAATTCCTTGTTCGTAATAATGCCTCCGGACTAAACCGTTGTTCTAACATAACTGCAACATTGAACAGATCACATAATATTAGTGAAAATATTGTTACCATCGAATGTTACTATATCCAATTATGTTTTTTAACTCATCAAAATATTTCGTGTCTTAAGATTAGGCTTGCCTTTTCTATTATCTTTTCTCTTGTCAATCAATAATCATTCCCACATTCCCTTAACAAATAAATTCTTTACAAGACTTATTCATAATTTAAAAAATTTCGAATTGTCGGGCTGATTCTTTCCATTTCTTAATTCAAATTCTTTACAAATTAATTCAACTTCTTTACAAATTCTTGCCGAATTCTTTACAAATTAATTCACACAAATTATTTGGCAAATTTCCCCTCCTTCTCAGATTACGTCTGACTGTATTCCTACATTCTTATTTCAAATAATTATCAATTTCCTAAGTTAGTTATTAGTTATTAGCCGAATAGTACAGTATAATTACAAATAAATGTGCAAGAAACTGTATAAAAATTTACATAATAGGGGTACGTGAAAAATCACCAAAAGCAATCCTACGATTAGAAATACATTGATAAAAACTATCACGCAGTCGCCTAAACTCCCCAATTATTTGTGCAATAAATGTATCATCGCACAAAGTTCATTATTATTCGTATTTTATTATTATCTCCTCCTTCTGGATTATGTTGAAGACCCTTCCATAGTAATATCCACAGATCATAGCAATGAATAACACCATGACATGCAATAAATGACCATAATTAGATGAACAAAAATCTAAATCTCCGCATTACATAAAACTAGTTGTTGAGCCTTATATTGTTATTATTCCCTAAATGACTGACTATTTTACCATAATCACAAATATCTTCACGACTAACATGTACCCTAGTGGTCATCATGTTGTCAAATATACTCATATCAAAATCATCACACAATCGTCACTCGCATTTATACTTTGTACCGCTATCACAACAACATCATTACATTTCTTCCTAATCATCATCATCATTATTATTATTATTATTATTATTATTATTATTATTATTATTGTTACGGAGATTTCCGTGGTAGGTAGAGGTGAAAGAAGGTGCGGGTGTGAATAGGTCTCCAACTACGGAATTAAAGTTAATGTAAAATTTTAACAAGGTTATATTTTCTTTCCAAAATTCAGAAATAACAAGAATGGCAGGTACGGAGTAGCAAGGCAACAAAGTACAATTACAGTATTTACAGGATTTGGGCTTCGAGCCCTGAAAACACAATTCTTGAGCAACTAGCCCAACTTTACGATATACAAATTTCACCAACGGGGCAGAAGACCCCAATCAAACCCTGGAGCACTTGCTCCAAATTACACAGTAAAGCCTCCTCGAGGCATACAACACTCAGTTTTCAAAAAAAAGAGCCACTCGCTCTCAACTTTAAGCCTCTCCCAGGCCACACCAAACTCGACCTTCAAGCTGTCCTCAACGGACATGAACACAGGGGTAAAATACCCAATCTACTGAGGCCTATTAAGTGAGAAAAGGTTAATTATATGGCCTCTAAAAAAACCAACTTGAAAGGAGGCTCTCCGCACTCCTAATACACTTTATTTAAAACCTACTTGGCACTAGGCCATTAACGCAAGGGCTAATCCCATACTACAGAGGTGACTTCAGAAAAGAACAATTTACATTATATTAACGAAGAATAGGTTGAGAAAGATAAGTTCACCTCAAAACAATATGATTGGGAGCTCGAGAGGGTAAAGCACTCTCTATCCCGATATGCAGTTTAAAAGATGAAATAGATACAAGTTTCTTTACATTTTAAAGAAGGTTACATAATGGAAAAAGCTTCGGACCCGCCCCGAGAGTTAAACTGCTGAGCAAGCAAGAAAATAAGTAATTAATCGGCCATTACCTGGTTGTTGACCGCCGCCGAAGAAAGAGACGCTTCCCGCCCCATGCTATGTACTTTACACACTGAAAGATGGAACAGAAGTGGCCCAGAGACCCTAAAATCAGCAGTTTATATACTCTCGCGGAAGGTTCTAGGCGTTAGGGGAATGAGAACACCCGCCCACAATCACTTTATTGGAGAATAAAGAGAAACCCCTACACAAGATGAAGAAGAAACACATTATTGGTGGAAAATTAAGTTAAGAAATTCGGGATTGGCTAGATTTAAAACAAGGGGAAAGAAAGGGTTAATATTGCCAACTTAAACAATGACTGAAAGAAATTTAGCAAGGAACAAACTTTTGAAATTAAATTTTCTCCAAAGAACAGTTCTTTTTCTTCGCACTAGGGTGCACTATTGTAGTTCTTCAGTAGTGTCCTCTAGAAGAGAAAGTTCACACTTCTTACTTCAAGCAAAACAAAAACACATCAAAAATGACACAGTTCTAAAACTCCAAAATTTACAGGTAGTGACATCTTCTGAGAAAGTAGAAAATTAATACCGTCAATAAAGTTCAGACTTCCTCCAGCAGAGGAGTTTCAACTGGCGCACATTTTAAATTAGCGGCGTGGAGGTGTACCGCCCGGTACAATTATTATTATTATTATTATTATTATTATTATTATTATTATTATTATTATTATTATTATTATTATTATTATTACGGTATTATTATTTCTATGATAATTATATTTAAGTGCACCATCTCGATGAACTGCCTATTGGCTAACAACTATCACCTTTCCTTTTAAGGTCAGAATTATTTTCAAGATATCATTCTCTATCAACGCTTCAGTTAAATCATTGCTTTAAAGTTGACTGATATTTTTATTATTATTGTCATGATTTTTATAAAATCGTTCATTATTATTATTATTATTATTATTATTATTATTATTATTATTATTATTATAGCCTTCATTTTCCAGTAATCCATTTTGAAGATCTTAACTGTGTCTTATACCATCACTAAATTCACCAACTAATGGGTTATTAATCAATGAATTAATACAGCAATAAATCAATAAATCGAGAAATCAGACTCAATAAATCAATATCTACTCTACCATCACCAAAATTGTGAAATGACTACCGGTACTCCTCTAACTAATCTCAACATTTTCTTTACATAAGAATACAATCCAACTGGTAATCTACAGAAAGAAAGAATAATGTTACATGAGTACCGGTACTTATTGTTTCGATGTATATCTCCTGCGTCAGGAATACAGATGTAGCTACAGGTTTTACCTCTGGAATATGGCGGATTATAGATGAACACGTTCATTGTGCTGGCTCCCAAACCTTCGGCTTAATAATTCACGATTCCAGTGTAGCCAGTTAGTATGGATTCATTCCAGCGATGTCTTGAAGTTTCCCTGGAATTCCTTCCTGGTCGGCCCATGATGAAAATCGGCTCTCATAGATTTGCTGAAACTAATATTTTATATGAGAATTGGTCCTTCACTAGTTGTATGCCAATAGTTTGCCTTAAAATACTTAACTGGCGCAATGATGTACAGTGCGGCTCAACAATTTGTTAAAGACCTGAATCTTGACCCTAATATATGTTTTATAGCACTTCATTGAATCTTCATAATTTCGAATACTACACAGGAGCTTGTTAAACACTTTCTGGAACAATGTTCATCAGCAAAGTGGATTCTCGAAGTTTCCAGATCGATGATTACGTTGCCTCTTGGTGTCTACTAGATCATTCTAGAGTTTACTGTCGTCGAAATTCAGCGTAATGTCTTATTGTGACGGTCCGTAGTTTGTACTTTACACCCAGACGAATCTAATGCGATGTAATGTCGTACTCTGCTGTTCCGTGTCTATATGGTAAATTAGTACAATCATACTCGAATGCAATGTAATGCCGTGCAATACTGTTCTGTTGTTGACGAAGTCCTTTTTACGACGTAGTAGTAACTCTCGTATTCAGTCTGTCTGTCGCGCAGTCTCATGCTGAAGATACTCTCCTTCTTTCCGGAGTGATTCCTGTCTGTAGAGTATTTTAATTCCTTCTGGTTGGTTGACAGCTATTCTGCAACGTGATTCGTCGTTCCATATTTGGTATGGATGTTTCTGGAATTCTCACTTCCTTCGTCTCCGGCTCTTGCTATATGACGTAATCTATGTCCTTGACCGCCTGATCTAGTTCAGCTCACTCGAAACGGAACGGCCTGGTAACCAGCTGATGCTTGTCCGTCCGTATTCCTGCATAAAATTATGGGAACTGAATCAAACCTACATTTTTCTTATAAAACACCATTTGGACGGGCACAATACAGCCAACGGTATGTTATATATTTACTCTAATTGTACGTAATTAATCCTCAAAACATAATTATCGATAGCATTTTCATGCTTTTCTTTCTTTTATTCCTCTCCTCAGATTAAAGCCATGATATGTACCAAAACAGAATCTCCCCAAAAATGAATCATCAAATGCTACCGATCCTTCCAAAAGGGGTAGTCCTTCAAACAGAAAAAACAGAAATATGCCGATCTGTTTGTTGACAAGTGCCTTAATGTTATGACACAATGTTTTTAAATGAGGGAAAAGACAAATCTAACCGGAAACGTTCAGGCAGCAATGCTAAAGCAAAAAAGTAATGTTTAAATGAAAGATTAAGCCCTTTCACAGCAGTGCACTTCACATCTTGCTTATATGTCTAATTTCAGTCCTTTAAATAATAACCGGTTAAATAATTCTTCTTTCATTTATCCAGAATTGCTTTACTAACTTTGAAGTTAATATCTTAATAATACTTTTTTCTAGACTAATTTATTTATACATTTACGTACATGAATTTCTGTTGATATTTGAATTTAGCGCGAATTTCCAGGTCACGTCACTAGGAGTGCCACTTGCGAATGGCCTCCCATTTTAACAAGGCTAAATCGAAAGTGCCGTGTGTTGACTGTACTGTATTTGGGTAGGGTCTGGCGAAGGCCATTGGCCTGGATAGGTTAGAGTAGGGCTTGGACAAGGACATTGGTTTGGGATGGTTAGGGTAGGCCCTGGAGAAGATGAGTGATATGGAGACAAGCAAAGGGGTTTTGGGGCGTAAGCCCCAGATTAGAGCCGCGAAGCGGCCTTAGGCACCTAGTTTCCTGTGCAAACGCCATTGGTCTGCATTGGTTAGGGAGGTGGGCCCTGGACCAAAATGACATATTTCCTTGCCGTACTACAACAGCGCATTCTATGTGGGTTATTGGTGAGAAAATTAAATACATTTTTCTTGCTCGTTGTGAAAAGCATTATTAATTAAGAATGCCGTGTAGTAGCAAAGCCTACTACATTGTTCTCGGCAGATAGCGCCTCGAGATCGAGACAGCAATGCATCTCTCCATTGTTGATACAATACCTATATAATTATATTGATATGTTCTTCTGTAGTATGCATTGCTTAACTTACAACTTTTATTAGCTGTGCTTTGTTACTCCTCGGGTTTGTAACGCTATGTACTTTTGATCACTGATGAGAATGACGTCGCAACATATTTTCCGTCAGCCAATAGCAAGGCGAGTAGACATTTCAGCAATGGAACATCGCGTGCACGACTCTTCGTTAGGTTATAAAAGTAATTGTACTTCTGGGGGGGGGGGGCTGGTGGGTCCTTGAACATGGCAATGAACACATCTCTTCTCTGAAAGGAATTCCACGCGAGTTTTGCATGCTTTCTAATTCATCACCTCTTTATGAAACTTGCGTGAATAGGTCTGGAATTTTACCGCGCACGTTTTATCACATATTCTAATAACGCTGTGGTATTAGGTAAACAAGGAGAAGAGAGCAATTGTATAATTATAAATATATTTTTTGTTTATTCATTATGAAGATAAAAAAATTTTTATGTGATATTGAAGAGTTATACAAGCTGTGTATTTTCTCCAGTGCAAATATTCAAAGCAAATCATGATGTTGGTAGGTGTAGAAAGTTCTACGAAATGAGTCGTTCAATCTTCAGACGATTTTGTTTCTTGCAAGAGTACTGGATCCATTCACTTTTGTCGAGAACCTCCCTACTTAAACTAGAAAGAAGAGAAAAAATAGTGATAATAGTAATAAATAAGTAAATCAATAAATCAGAAAATAAATTAATTAATAGTAGGGCGTACAACACAGTATATTAAAACTAACACCTTATTTAATCGATGTAAATTACTATAAAACACCAGAGAGCACCGATGCTGAACAATGAGAGTACAGTATTTTACTACTTTTATTAGTACTATACTGTATAATATTCACTTAAATTTTAGTGGGGTTTGTGTTGTAGTGTTTCCAAATATCTTTTTTGTGCCACAAGTTTCAAACGTTGATAAAAGTTTAATCTGATGAGGGGTTGTTTCCTCGCCATACTATCGATAAGGGACACATTAGGAGTCTACATTTTTTCAAACAATATTCTAATCAATAATGTCCTTAAATGTGTTCGCCTATGCGCGCCTTTCCAAGGAAGGTACCTTATTTATTGTCCCGCTCAATTTAAATCAATGTCTATTGCGGGGCAATGAAGAAGGTAGGATCAGGTCGAAGGAAAGTATTTATATTAACCCAGAAAATAGATATGTATATTGCAATTTTTGAGTGGATGCGAAAACGGTCGACTTGACTATGTGTTTGTCTTAGGACAGAACAAAACGTTCGGAGCGTTCATGACTGGCAGTTTAATTCAGGTTAATCTGTGAAATGTGTCCGGCCGTTGACCGCGGTGTGAGGTGACCGCTGAAGGAGGAGATATTACCATAGACTTTATAGGAAAATCAATTGGTTTCAGATACAAATGGTTTTCTTGCGGGCACCAATGAAGTAGCTTTCAGTGTATGTTAAATTTCTATGAACATATTGTGTGAAATAAGGCTAAAGGGTAAAGATTTACTTAGAGCCTCTATCATCATTGAGCTCATGGGATGCATATCTACATCGTGTTTAAAGGTTTATATATAGGTACAGTATTCCGTCAATAACGTAAAGCGACATAAACGACTACTGTTACGTTGTTTGGCATACAAAAATTAGCTTGTGTATTTTTTATTTCATTGGCCATGCTCCAAGTGTGACGATTCCCTCCCAAGAGGATAATGTTTTCTATCTGAAATGTTTCGCTCTCCAGAAAAAGGGGCGGGGCAGACCACTTATATGGGAGCAAATGTGACGTAAACACTGTTTGAATGGGTAGCTAAATATGTTGAGAATAGAACTCAGAGTATTACAGTAGGTGAAGCTTTATCTGATCCTGTAAAGGCAAACGGGAGTGAGGGGTGTGTACCCTGAGGGCAGTGCTATTTGGCCTTTATGTTTTCTTCAATATATAAATTATATGAGTAAAAATTTATATTGTAATATGTGAGTAAAAAATAAATTTCAGGATAATGGGCGACTGCAAAAATTCTTAGACAATGTTGTGAGATGGACAGCAGACTATGGTATGATGGTAAACGGGACAAAAATTCAGGTTAGCAGTTTCACAGAAGGGGAGGATTCAATTTTTGTGTTGATTTGGGGGAAAGTGCCTCCTGGGGATCACTGTAAGTATTTAGATGTTAATATACAGAAAGATCTTCTTTGAGGTGATCACATTAACGAGGTTTGTAAATTAAGGTTACAGAGCTCATCATATATATGGTATTTACGGGTTGATGTAGGGATGTGAAGGAGAGCGACACCTGTTAAGGCCCCAGCTAGAATATGGTTGCAGTGCATGGGACCCAGACCAGGATTACTTGACACGAGAAATGGAAAGGATCCAAGGGAAAGCATCACGATGTGTTCTATGGGATTTCAGACAAAAGAGTGGTATTACGAAAAAAATATTACTAGCTTTTTGCTGAGAAGTATTCAGAGTAAGGAGACGAGTTGCTCGACTAAGTGGTATGTTCCCATCTGTCAAATGAGAGATGGAGCGAAATGAATTTTGTAGATGTATAAGTCTGATTGGAGTTTTTATAGGTAGGAAGAACATAGAAATAAATTTGGGATTCCAGGGAACAAATTCGGGCAAATGTACAGCTTTAGGAAGAGGATTTGGAGAATGTAATAATTTATCAAACTAAATTTTGATAAATTATAATTTCTTTGGAATTGTTTGAGAGCACCAAGGTCAACTATTGACAGGTAATCTCTCACCAGGCCAGCAGCCATAGATGTAGCATGACGAATAGAATACAAAGTGTGATCACTCCGCTCTCTTAGCATTGTAGTTGGTGGTCCTGCCAGAGTGTGGCGCTGCAGTCTCAACAATCCAGCTGCAACGGCACGTGCGCCAAATTGTCGGCAAAGGTAGCGAGCGTGCGTGAAGTCATGGTGATAATTTTAACGCCTATTAGTTTGTTTTAATATTTTCTGAAAGTCCGTGTTAGTATCTGTGCAGTGCTTTGTGTGTGCAATCAACTAGTTTTCTATTATTTCGAGAAAATGTCGTACTGTTTCGTTCCTGGTTGTAAATCGGGTTATTTAAGGAAACGTGATGGTAGACGATATTTTACTCCGCCAAAGGGAAATAATCTGTTTGCAAAGTGGGCTAGAGTTATTCTGCAGAAAGATAAGTAATTGCCGGCCAAAAGCAGAATATGTGACCTGCATTTTCCTGCAGATTTAATTATAAAGGCGGACTGTTTCGTTGTGAATGGTGAAAACATTGAACTTCCTCGTGTGAAGCGGAAAATAAAACCAGGAGCGGTGCCTCATATATTTTCAAATTTACCGAAATACCTATCCACTGAGGTAAAGGCACCCAGTAGCAAAAGGAATGAGGACAGTATCAAGAGGACAAGGAACGAGAATCACGAAGTGAGTGAAGCTGTGATGACAACAGTAGGCGGTGAAGTTCAAGTTCAAGGTCAGCCTAGTTGTAGTCAAGTTCAGGGTCAGTCCAGTTCTCTTACCGATCCCGAAAAGATAATATTATCTCTCAGAAAGCAACTAAGGAATGCAACTCGTAATTTAATGCGAGCTAAATGCAGTCTTTCCTCAGCCAAAGCTAGGATTAATTTCCTACAGGGGCAGATTAAGAACACCGAATTTCAATTTATACATTGTAAATTTCTTAATAAGGAGCAGAAAATTATTACACTGTGTTAAAGAAATGTCACTTGAAATCTCCCTATGGTATGAGATACAGTAGTGATTTTCTTTTAGAGTTTATTACTTAGAATAACATCACCTAGAGGATAAGATATAGGCATAATTTGTTACCTCTTACCCCAAAAAGCCATTGGAGGAAACTCTGCAAAGGACTTAAATGTCCCTATGGTGTAAATCTTCATTGCTTAAGTGCTATTTCGATTATTATATGGTTGAAATGAACGAGAATAAACGGTTCGGGATAGTTATATTCGATGAGGTTAAACTAAAAGAAGAGATTCAATTTAATATGGGGCGATATTTTTTACGAGTGTCTTGACTAGACTGAGGCGATTTCAGTTGTGCCATCAAGACCTGGCTGTTGTATTGAACACACTTTGGACATTATTCCAAAACTGGTCTCCCACTATAATGCCGATTCTTCTTCAGAGCGGGAGAAATCCGCAGAGAAATGCAAGCTCGACAATCTGCTAAGTCTACTCGTAAACAATCGAAAGTGGCCTCAGACTAGTTTTGTTGAGTAATTTACTTAATTTAATTTATTTGAGAAAAGTGTCAGTGATATTTACAGTCTGGTGTATGTTTAATTTGCTCTGTTTAAAAAGGATTCTTTAAGTATGTAAAGCACAATGTTGCTTTCGCTTTTCGTAATGTTTCATTTTATTTCGTGTGTTCTCTTCTTCAAGTTCAAAGACATTTCTTCGTGCGGTCTGATAATATTATTTATAACTCTCTGACAGTGTTATTCATGTGTTGTATTTGATTATTTGCGTATCAATGTCATTTCCATTAAATCAGATGACCGTGTAGTGTTGGTGTTAGGCTCCACTAGCGCCGCTCTGCGGGAGAGCGCTTGCACTCGGTGAGAAATCTCCTTGGTATTCTATTCGTCATGGATGTAGATTAGTGATGATTGATTGATGACACCCTGTCGCTGGGCAGGAACTATTTTTCTCATGGACAACATTACGTGGCCAATATGCCGTGCAAGGATACCTTAAGGGGTATCACCTTAAATTCAAAATTGCACTGTGCGGATCAGGTTAGGTCGGTTGTTTTTACTAGGAACATGTAGTTAAATTCGGCTTGGTACTTAAAGTTTTGTAAAGGATAAATAAAATTAATAGCATTAAAAACATATATAATTACCTCTGTGGGCAGCAAAATTTGGTATAATAACCATTGATTGGAACTGAAATTTCCAGCGTTTCTCTTTCAGTAAGACACGTCACAAATATTCTTTGTAAGAAAAAACAGATGCTGTTTTATTCTCTTTATATCAGGGCCTACATTCTTCGCTTCGCAGGTAGAATACCTCGATGCGTATGGTTTAGCGCAACCTACAATTACATTGATTTGTTTACAGCAGTGTTAAGCTTCTCGCCCTTTCTTCACAGACAGTCACATTACCTGCTGCCGCAGTATGACGTTCTGACTGTTCTCACGATTAACAAACACTGGGGTTTCAAATTACGCTCTTGGTAAACAAGCGTGTTTGTTGTGTAATGGCAATACGTGACTCTGTGTTCTTATTCATTCGTAGAACACATCCCTGCTATTTTGAGGCATGTTTTTAGGGAATGGATCTACTGATCTATGGTCTCATTTCTTCGGCAAGAGTCATTTCTTCACACTGGTAACAAATAACAAATCCGTCTGCATCCTTCAGGAAATTCCTTTCTGACATCCCTTAAAATTGTTTCACGCACATCCTGTGTGCATCAAAATTCCTAATACACAATTTGAGGGCTTATGGATGACCGAATAGGAACCATTATCAGAAAACTTACCCTTTTCCCGCTAAAAAATTCACTAACGTACTTTTTAAATATTTCGCATCTTCTGCATGATGAGCACAACTGAGAACTTACGTCATTTGAAGATGATCACCTGATGTCATGGTCTGCTACCCGTCCTGGTTTGAGAGGAAGATCTGCTGCTCGGGTTGTGGTAGCGACGGATTTTGGACTACCAGGTGTTTCTCCGTGAGTTTGACATATCATGACGTGTATCAAAGTGGGGGTCTCCTCTTCGACCCGTTCTTGTGAGCGAACGCTGAACAGTACCGCTCTACTTATGGACGGACATAACGCCCACATTCAGATGTTTTTCTTGTAACGGGAAACAGTCCATATATGGAATCGTTTCATATTCAAAATGTTATCTACTCTCTACCCCTCCCCACTACAAGCCCTCAAAGTGGGTGATAGTAATTTAGACACACACTGTATATGAATTATAATTTATAGACTGTATGTATAAGTTGATATGATATATTGGATACATTCTGATTCCATTCTGAATTTGGTTTCTTGGGTGTCATATGGGAGTCTGGTTTGAGCTGTGGCAGAGAGCGGTTCGCTGTACTCCGCATTCATTGCGTGTGATGTTGGTGCGTCAATATTTTCCAGTAAAATAAAATGAAGTGGCAATGGCAACCAATAGCATTAGGAGAAATATCATAAACGTGCATTTATCGACAAGACAAATAAAACAGGGCCAGCAGACATTCATGGGTGGACTCAGCAAATCTTAAAACTTACAGTTGATCAACTGAAAGCAATTCAACTCGACAATCTAGAAACCGCTGTCTACATCAAACTAACCAATAAACTAGTGATGGAGAAGATATTACTACTGTGCCATTTCACTGTTCGAAATTAATTGTTTATTGGAACTAAAATTGACGCAATTGCCATGAAATAAGTAAATACGCTACATAAACTCAATCATCTATGTCAATAAAATATAATATATGGCGTGATCGAGGCAGGAATAAGACAAGAAAATGCTTAGAATTGTTACAACACTACTATTGAAAACCGCAAATTGAAACAGCAAACCGAGGCAACGATCGTAAAGGAACCGGCAAGTCAAGAAGAAAGATAATGACAGAAGCTTACAGCGTAACTTCAAGTTGGCAAGTAATAACCATTGATACAGTTACCAAGAAAGAAATATTTAGGATACGGGAAATAACTGAATTGTCATATAAAACAGCAATTATAAAAAAAATACCTGAAACAAGAGCAGGCATTTTGGTTGTCTACAAGCGTTATTAGAATTAAAGTTGTAACGTCAGACTTGATATTGAAGTTACCATGTTAGAAGGCTATGGAATCCCTATCATGACGAAACTGACTTAATCTGTATTTATTTCTGTTGCATTTGCGCAAGATACATATTGAATATAGTCGGAAGAAAAACAAGCTCCTCAAATAAATACCAAAACTAAGTAATTACGCAAACTAATCTTGTGAAAATAACTTTCCAACATCCTTAACATCTAGACACGGTTGTGCTGTGCTCGCTTTGCTTTCTAGAGCTCGCTATCACCTCGTGCCCGTGTTTACAGAACTGTGTGACTGTACTGAATAATAGTATTATATAGACACGTGCACATAAGGGATTAGTGTTACCTGTGAGTGGGGACGAGGGTCCCCGGGACTTAGTGAGGATGGAGGAATCATCAGACGGTGGCCTAGGTACTCTATCTAACCATAATTCACTTAGCTCAGCTATAGGTACCGCATTAAACTTGTGCTATTCAGACGGACCGTTAAGTGATGTAGACCAAATACCTTCTCAAATATCTACACTACGTAAACGTGGTCTCCCGGACGAGCGTCCTGATTACTGGAATGAAGAGGGCCTAAGTGTGAAGAAGCTATCAGTGTCAATAAGTGCCAGTGAAAATTCTCATGAACATCGAACTAGCTGCCCAATTCCGCCAGCCCCATCTGTGCAGCCTGTGCAGTTGAATACGTCCCAGCATACAGCTAGCCAGCTTGCTCCAAGTCAACAGGTACGAAGCAGCGCTCAGCATGAGTCATACCTCTATAAGTTAGATGATGAAGGTCCGTTCATAGTGTATGCTGAACATAAACCCGATGAGGCAGGTGCGGTAACTAAACATATCGGCCGGTTACATCCAATGTCCGTGGGAAAGTGTATTAGGGCCTTAATTCCAGACATGCGTACTTCTATAATGAACATTACTACAAAGGGACGTAATAGGGTTCAAATAGAACTTTCTTCCGCTACCTGTGCAAACAGGCTTGCTCAGTTACAATCCCCCTCACTCAGTCTTTACATACCAAGGCATCTAACGGTGAAGACAGGTCTTATTCGTGCAGTAGATACGTCCTTCTCGGAGGAAGAATTACTTTCAGAAATTCAGTCAGATAAGAAAATATTAGAAGTACATCGCTTTCACCGTAAACTTGTACGAGACGGACAGACTGTACTAGTGCCTCGGCAACTGTTGCGTGTTGTATTTGAAGGTCGCACTTTACCTCCTTACGTGTATATATTTAACACTCGGTGTGGTGTAGAACCTTACGTCCAGAATGTAACCCTTTGCTACCAATGTCTTAAATACGGCCACGTAAATAAACAGTGTCGTAGCAAAGCACGCTGTGCATGCTGCGGCGACAGTCACATCACTGCAGATTGCCTTACTCCAGATCCGCCTAAATGTATTTACTGCTCTGGCCCTCATCGTGCAGATGATCGATCCTGTCCAGAATACGAACGACAGCGTAGGATTAAATATAATATGGCCCATTTAAATATCACCATTGAGCAAGCACTCGAAATGGAATCTACAAGCACATATGCTAATACTGTGATGCAAAATAACACTCCTCCAGCAAGTACATCTTATCACAAGGAATTTCCATCCCTTCCTTTCCCTGCACTTGGGCCACTTCCCACCAATAACCTTTCCAACTCTTCTTTCCCTAGTACCTCTAAGGTGTCCTCTCGTTTTACACCCAAACGTCCTTCCACCCCAAAGTCTAGAGTTCCAGTTCACAACCAGTGGAAAACATACTACAATGGACAGCGTTCTCCTGCCAACTCCACTGGACCTATATACCCTACACAACAAGTTCAACCAAGTCAACAGCCTCAAACAACACCAGAGGCTCTACCTACAACTCCACTGCTTGAAAACATTGTCCAGTTTATTTTGACGCTTAAAAACACGGCCTCCTCGGAAATTGATCCCTCTCATATACGTGACGTTATTTCATCACTTTTAAATCAGAATAACCATGGATACCGCACATCAACTGAATAAAATAATACAGTGGAACTGTCACTCAATACGAGCGCATAAACTTAGCCTTCAGACTCTACTGCGAGATTACTCCGTTTCAATGTGTGTAGTTAGTGAGACCTGGCTGAAGGATACTACCCCCTTTCAGCTTCCAGGCTACAATTTTATAAGAAGTGATCGTGGTGATGGTTATGGAGGGGTTGGAATTCTCCTCCAGAAGAACATCATTTATGATCAAGTAACTCTTAATCTTCGAGGATCGAAATTGGAAACATGTGCCATCAAGGTTAACTACAGGGGTTCACCGTTAACTATTGTTTCCGTATACCGATCACCTAACCAACTGGTATCTGTACACGAACTGCGTCGACTCTTTTCCCAACTTCCACAGCCTGTACTTATCTTCGGAGACTTCAACTCACACCACTTGAATTGGGGAAGTTCTTCTACTGACTCACATGGAATACAACTCATGGGTGTAGCTGAAGAAGAAAACTTAGTGCTACTGAATGATGGGTCCCCTACCCGTATTTCCCGACCTAATCAAGCTCCTTCGGCAGTAGATGTTACTTTTGCATCTCCTTCAATAGCACTCGACTTCTCCTGGCAGGTTCTACAGGACACTCTAGGATCTGACCACTTTCCAATATTATTAACATCGACTAATACATCAACCATTCCTCATACCATCTACCCAACATATCGTTGGAAAATTCGACAAGCTGACTGGGCAAGTTACAAGGAGGCAATAGATCTCATCCTGGAAGAATACTACGAAACGAATGACATTGTCAGAGACTACGAAACATTCTGCGATTCCATTAATCGAGCAGCCTGCCTTACAATTCCACAAAACAGACCATATGCATACAGCAAACGACCTCCAACTCCCTGGTGGGATAACGAATGTCAAGCTGCGTTGCATGACAGGCGTGTGGCACTCCATCATTATAAACAGGATGCTTCTGAAGCTAATTTCCTCACCGTACAACAAACTCAAGCGAAAGCAAAACGCTTATTCAAGCTTAAAAAGCGTCAAGGTTGGCGCCAATATTGTACTTCTCTCAACTCATCTATCTCTCCTGCTACGATGTGGCGGAATATTCGTCGTTTCCGAAACTCACAGAACTGCCCTCAGTTTACATCTACATGTACGATACCAATAAAAGAGGACATCCTGAGAAAAATGGCCCCTCCTTCAGCTCATATAGGTTATTTACCACGCAATGGCCATGAAGATAATTTCCATCCACTACTTCGTCCATTTGAATTTAAAGAACTTATTAAAGCCTTGAAAACTAGTAATAATACTTCCCCAGGCCCAGATAACATCCATTACCCAATGTTACTCAACATGTCTAGTGATGGACATAAGAAACTACTTAAGCTGATGAACAGGATGTGGTTTCAAAGAGTGCATCCTCCGTCATTTAAACTTATTCGTCTGGTACCATTATTGAAGAATGGGAAAAATCCACGACTGTCTTCATCCTATCGCTCACTGTCCTTGATATCCTGCTTGTACAAGACTATGGAAAGGATGATTAAGCATCGATTAGAATGGTGGGTAGAACATCACAAGCTGCTACCACCTCAACAAATGGGTTTTCGACGTGGGAAAGGTACAATAGATACACTTGTACATCTAATTACAGACATCCAACTTGGTCTGAGCAATAACAATTACGTTGTGGCATTGTACACTGATCTGTCTTCTGCGTATGACAGCGTGCTTATTACCGTCTTAGAAGACAAATTACGCTTCCTACATCTCCCAGAGGACTTTATTGGGAACCTCAGTTGCCTTCTACAAGATAGACATCTCATCATGTTTCACAATGGCACGACAATTGGTCCTCGAATGACATCCCAAGGTCTTCCACAAGGCTCTATCTTGTCTCCGTTGCTTTTTAACATATACACAGCAGACCTCACATCTATATTTTCTCCTGAGATTCAAGTTCTTCAGTATGCTGATGATATTTGCATTTATACAGAAGCTGAATCCTTGGACAAGTGTCAAGAACATATGACGGTTGCCATGAGGACTTTCACTCCTTGGCTTCATAACCATGGATTAACGATATCTGCAGGAAAATCAGCAGTCTCTATCTACACTCGACATTCGAGACCCCCACTGGACACGATTCATCTGGGTTCCTACTTATTTCCCTACAAGGTGGTGGTGCCTTATCTAGGACTTCTCATCGATCACAAATTGACATGGTCTCCACATATTCATCATGTGCTCCGTAAGTGTGATATTTCAGTCAATATCTTACGAGCCATTAGCGGCTCTTGGTGGGGCTGTGACCCGAAAATTGCGCTGCAACTGTACAGAAGTTTGATTCGACCTCTCCTGGATTATGGAAGTGGATGCTTTGCTACGGCTTCCAAAACATTGTTAACTAAACTAGACAAATGTCAGTATAAGGCCCTTAGACTCTGCATAGGAGCAATGCAGACTACACCTACAAATGCTCTGCTACTTGAAACACTCGAACCTCCTCTTCATCTACGAAGGCAATATCTAGCGGGGAAATATATTTTCAAACTTTTTCAATACAGGGAGTCTCCAATACTTCACAAGATATCCAAGCTGACTACCCTAGTACTGACTTCACGCTACTGGAGAAAGAAACGTCAACCGATCCTAGTGGATGAATTTACCAATCTCAGTGGTTGCAGGCGTATTATAAGCACTACAGATACCCATCCCAGTTTTAACTGTTCTTTTGAAACTACTATTAAGAAACTGGATATTCGACTAGAAACATCATTTGAGATCACTGTGAACTGTAACGATGTCAGCCTGAAACGTTATCTGGCAGAATGGCCACACGCCCGACACATCTACACAGATGGATCAAAGGACTGTAATACAGTGGGTAGCGCCTATATCGATGTTCAATCCGGCAGTTGTGGTAAGTTCAAGCTACCTCCGACAGCATCTATATTTACGGCTGAGCTTACAGCCATTTTGGGGGCCCTCGAATACGCTGCAAATCTTCCTGAGCGATTGATTGTGGTGTTGTCTGATTCTAGATCAGCACTGCAGAGTCTACAAACCATTAACTCACGGACATCATCCTTGATTCTCGTACACGAGATTATTGCACAGGTACATCGACTTGAGACACAGGGGAAGAAAGTTTCATTTGTGTGGGTAAAAGCCCATGTAGGAATCCCAGGCAATGAGCTAGCAGACAAAGCAGCACGATCTGCTGCCACTGAAGGCCAACAGACTTACACGACAGTTCCAGCATCGGATTACACCTCCTTGCTTCGTCGACGGCAATTGACGGCGTGGAACAACGAGTGGCATGATACCTCCCAACAACGCGGAAAACACTATGCCACTATCCATCCAGATATTCCAAACGTTCTTTGGCACCATCAGCGTCCCTATTCGCGTCAATTCATCAGAGCAATCGCAAGAATGAAGTTTCATCATGGTTGTTTCCCTCAGCATCTGCACAAAATCCAAGTACTACAATCTCCCTTCTGTTCATGTTCAGCTGATACAGTTGCCGATCTTAATCATATATTCTTTGGATGTCCACACCACTTTGTACGCACTACTTGCCTACTTCAAAATTTATTGGCATTAGGATACCAATTACCCCCTATTCTTTCGTCAATTCTCCACAAAAGTGATCAATCTGCTTACTTTGAGTTATATGCATTTCTTTCTGACATTGGACTGCGAATCTAAGTCCTTCGCCTAGCATCGAACTTACCCTACAGTACTACAACACTCCTACCTTCTTCTGATCCACGTCCTAGTCACGCGTACCACTGGATGTCCTCATAGGCATTATGATGAGAAGATGAATCCATCTCTCCTGTCTCCGAGCAACAAATAAATTAAAACATAAGTTCCTATAAAACTCCCTTCCATTCATAATTCACTGGCTGAGTGGGCTTCGACCCGAATGCCAAAAAAAGAAAAAAAAAATTTGCGCAAGATATGGCTGTCAAGGTGTTCTAAGAAGACCATGGCCCGATGTCCGGAGGAGAATAACCTGACGTGACGGGAAAGGAAACTTACCTATCCCAGAGCATTTTAATGACCAGCGTGAGGATGTAGTTGCCGTGCCTGTTCTTCAGATGTCCTGGAGCATCTAATGCAATCCCGTTGGAGCGGATGGAAAAAGATAAGTCTTATTTATTAGCGCGATAATTAAAATAAATCTTACGGAATTCAATGATATCTTATTTTGTTGGTGAATAAAAGGCGAGGCGTGTTGATCTTCAAATTAGATCAGATATGATAGATTCTCGCGAATTAATAACATATTTGTGTCGAAATGCATGGATGATAGTCATCTGTATAACACAACCAGTCCTTGCTAGGATATATGGGAAGTGTATAACATGTAAGTGCTATCGCAGTGACACTTAATCAAATGATGAAGTTATTATATATTAATTATAAGATCTATAACGATATAATAGTTAAGATTATGGGCGAGTAAGGGTTAATATCTTGTAAAATGGACATCGTACAGTGCCGTATAAAGATCATAATTGTATTATATGAGGATATGAGAATAATATGAAGTGAAACAGAGATTGATTGAGAAGAAATGGATTAATCAAGTGGATAAATGATGGTTAGAGAATTATATGCGTCAAGTTAAGGCATATATGAAGGTTATTTGCAAATGAAAGAAGAAATGTGATATTGAAATATGAAGAAAGTGATAAGTTATATGGATATTGAATGAATATGAAGAAGAATAATGAATGTGATATGTATTGTTTCGTCGGTAAGGAAGAAAATAATTTGTTGTGAAGATAAAAATATGATGGTTGACGCAATCCAGGGTTAGTATTATTCTTGATATCATGAGGTGTGATAGTTTATTAATGTCTTTTCTAATGAATTGTGTCTTCTCATGATGTGTCCAAAGTAGCTTAGTTTTTGTTTCAGGACTGGCCATCAAAGGTTTAATTTGCTGTAAAACTGACCTATTTGTTCTCTTCGCAGTCCAGAGGACTCTAAGGATTTTCCTCCAACACCACAATTCAAAGGAGTCTATTCTACGGCGTTCAGCTTTTCTTGTGGTCCAGGTCTCACATCCGTACATCACAACTGGAAAACCATAGCCCTTACTATACGGGTCTTTGTTGTTAATGCTATGTCTCTACTCCTTAAGGTATTGTCCAGATTGGTCATTGCCTTTCTACCAAGTAGCAATCGTCTTTTGATTTCATGGCCACAGTCACCATCAGCAGAAATCTGTGAACCAAGATAGTTGAAAACGGAGACTACCTCCATTTTTTCTCCTCCTACATGCCATGAATTGACGGGTTTAGTTGCCATAATTTATGTTTTCTTGACATTCAACATTAGTCCAGCCTTTGAACGTTCTTCTTTTACTTTCAGTTAAGAGCGTTTTTAAGTCTTTTTCATTTTCTGCCATCAGTATAGTATCATCTGCATATCTCAGGTTGTTTATATTTAACCTAGCTATTTTGATTCCTCTTTCTTCATCTAACCCCACATTCCTCATAATGTGTTCCGCATACAGATTGAAAAGGTAAGGTGACAATATACAGCCTTGCCGTACTTCTTTCTGAATCTTGACCCATTTAGTTGCTCCATATATGGTTCTCACTGTAGCTTCTGGGTCAGGGTAGAAGTTCCATATGAGGTTAATGATATGATCTGGTACTCCCATGTAGTTTAGGCACTAGTAAATCATCGAGATAATTCTCTGTAGGGAACGTTGAGTAGGATATTAATCACAAATTAACCCAGATCTCTACCATAATGATGATTATTTGCTAAACAAATATATGGCATTTATCTAATCCTATGCGCAAGTATGACAAGCTTTTCATGTGTAATTCCAGAAAGTAATGATTGATAGAGTCTTAATGAGTAATACTCTATAGCTATTTTAATAAATAATAGTATGCGAGGTGTTCGAATTTAATTAATTACCTGATGACAGATTTCGTGAGACTCATTTATATTTTTAATCTAATTTGTGAGATTTATGAGATGAATGATACCCATTTGAACTATTAAGTGATAGTAGATATTAATATAGAAGATAGCGCATGATATGATTAGCTTAATACTTTTCTTTTTCCTGTTGAATACGTGAACCAGGATTCCTGAGTAATAAATTTTAACCTCATCCTAAATAACTAAATACCTAAATAACTAAAAGAATATATGAGCAAAAGTAGAAAAGTAATTGATGCTGAAATGTATGATTTCCAAGGAATAACTGTTATTATTTTGAGAAAATTTAACTAAAGTAGGGATATTTTCTTTTACACAGGTGAATAATGATATAACAATGTGATTTCCTTTACGTGATTTGAACCTTGCAGAATTATTCCAATTTTCTATTGTACATAATTATTATTTCAACTTAGTCAAAGATCTTTGATTCAATGATGGAAGATAATGAATTTTAAATGAAGATAATTATTTTCAAGAATATTATTCATTCTTTACTTTGATTTTCTAGATTTTAAATGAATAGATGTAATGAAATTTTATTGGTATATATATTCATATTTTAGCATAAGCAGCGTATTCACATGGTCATCCTTAATTTAAGATTTTCTGAATTATTTTAACAATAAATGATAGTTGGTGCGGTGGAGACGTCCATCGGCATTAGCGATAGAGGAAATATCCGTAGGTCATAATATCCTTCGCTATTTCTCCGAATCCACGAGAAGAAGACAAACTTTGATTGTAAATTGGACCTGAGCGAGCTAGTCTTGATTTCTTCGCGACCCGCCCTAAACGCAGGACCGGTGCACTAACTACAAACGGAAAATCACAGGTACGAAAATTTAATGGTTCCTTCTCTGATGTTTTTATAATATGTGCAGATGTTGATAGTAAATTGGTCAGAATAATGAAGCTACACATAGAAATGCCGAACGAGGAAATAATGTCATTTTTATCAAGTATGGGAAGTCAGGGAAATCAGAAATGAAAGATGGTCTTCAACCTACATCTATAACATTTACAGTGGTATCAGAGCTATGCGAATAGAACTTAAAACTGCCATACCACCAATCGAGGTCATAGAGGGATATAAAGCGCAGGTAATATATGAAGAGCAACCTAATCTTGCTTTTACTGCAACGCTACGGCTCACTTTAGACAAGATTGCTCCAAAAGGCGAGGCGAGAAAGACAATAAAACAGGGCCCAGGTTACTCAGTGATATATTTGCGAATAGGGAACGTCACACTGTTTCACCCGCACACAGACAAACCTGCCCCATTACAAACACAGTC
Organism: Anabrus simplex; assembly: GCF_040414725.1. Taxonomy (NCBI): domain Eukaryota; kingdom Metazoa; phylum Arthropoda; class Insecta; order Orthoptera; family Tettigoniidae; genus Anabrus; species Anabrus simplex. Next base: position 175,934,898 of record NC_090279.1, on the reverse strand, counting down.
TGCAGAACAACACGAAGAGGATGAATCACTTAATTACTCACTCACTCCAATGCCTTATCGCAAATACAAGTCAGCCATGCAGCCTCACCGAATAACACATCTACACAACAACAAATACAGCTATTAAAACAAGACGAAAACGAGCAACAACAAATATTCGAAAAGAGTCAACACAAGAATGAAGGTCATTCCGGAACAGAACTTTCTCCAATACACAACCATGAACAGGAAATCGTAAAAACATACCTGTCAACACTGAAGTGAAGAATATAATAAATGCTAGGACACTAGAGAAACCAGGAGAGAGGGACATAAGTATTCAAGAGCGTTATTCAAGACACTACGACTAATAGCATGCAATGGGCCGATGAGATCGAAGCGTAAACCTCCAATCTTATGGAAATACAAGAGACGAGGTCAGGGAATCAAGAAAGCTTGAAGTCAAATGAAACACCAACCCAAGAAGTTGCCATTTCGAAAAGCAAAACAAAAGTAAAAACACATCGACCCTCGAGGGAGGAAACACAGAAGCCATACAACAGCAGAGACCCACGGCTACAGGGGAGTAGATTAGGAGATAGACGATAGAGTCCCTGTCCCCATCCCCGTTGAATTTATTAGGAGAAAAACATGCATATTTTCACGAGTATGCTGTTAACATACACACTGATGACACGAAATATAAATTGTATTCAAACTGTAAGTAAACAGTTGCTTCTTAAACATTTTGTTCGTGACCAGGACGTAGATATAGGTATGTTACAAGAATTGGCAACTGAAGACCTTGCTCCCATTTCTGGATACGATAAAATTATTAATGTTAACGAGCACAAACGCGGTACAGCCATATACATCAAGGACAATATATTCTCGGACACGGCACTCCTGCCAAATTCTCGAGGAATTAGCATACGTATTCGGGACTTACTAATTATAAACATTTATGCCCCATCGGGCTCACAAGCAAAGACACAAAGACGACTGTTCTATACCATAGAAATCCTTCCATCTATTTACAGACAATGTGATCCTTGGAGGGGATTTTAACGCAGTATTATCACCTAAAGACCAAACAGGACAGTTCCAGGGATGTCCCGCGCTATTTCATTTAATAAAAGGGCTACACCTAAGGTGGCGCTCCTCGACTAGATAGAATGTATGTCAGCGGGGGACTGAAAAATCAAGTGAGGGAAACAGATGTATGCCCAGTGGAATTTTCAAACCATTGCGCGTTTATCTATAAGATCCAACAACCTGAGTGGGGACTAAGATGCAGACGTGGAATTTGGAGGTTAAATGAATCTGTTTTGAAGAACATGGACTTAAAATAAGGATTTTTGCTGAATGGCAAAAATGGAAAGCATACATACCCCGATGTAGAGATACTCTTGGTTGGTGGCTATTATACGCTAAACCTCGCACGATCTGGCTATTGAAGACATACAGTGCCCAGAGAAACGGCAGTTAAACCACATGACAGAATTATATTATAAATGTTTAAGACAGTTATATAAGGAGGATCCTACCAACCCTGATACATATCGAAGAATAAAGAAAACAAGAGCGCAGCTACTAACGATACAGCGAAGAGAAATGGACGGTATAAAAATTAAAGCGCAAGATCATCAAATTCTTGCCAACGAGTCTCCTTCCAGTTACCACCTTATAAGGAATTGCAGGAAAGGACGTCAAAAATACATGCATCACATCGCAACAACTAATGGACGAATAACGAATAGCCCCGAAATAATAAAAGAAATGGCGGAGAGCTTTTTCCAATTTTTGTTTAAAGAAGAGTCGCCCAACATCATAAATCACCAACACCCATACTTTGATGTTATAAGAATTCAGCATAGGGAACAAGGAAGTTTGACCAAGACATCATCTGAGTAGAAATCCAGCAGGCAATACGACAAAGTGCACCGAACAAATCTCCTGGTCCCGATGGCCTAGGAAGAGCTTTTTACATGACATATTGGTCCATCATTAGAGATGAAATTGTTGCAGCAATGAATGATGCCTGTAATCCAGAAAGGAACATCGACAAGATGAAAGAAGGCCTTGCGGTCCTTCTTCCCAAAATGACAAACCCAACCAAGTTATCTGACTTTCAGCCCATAACGCTCTTAAATTTTGACTATAAGCTATTAACTAAATGTGTGAAGAAGAGACTAACTGCGTTTATGGAGGACACCACATCCGAACACCAGTCTGGTGCAATACCAGGAAGATGTGTAATAAATTCTCTATGTGTAATTCGGAATATTATAAGCGAGTCATTGGACAACAATAAAAAGAAACTTCCAATATCACTAGATTTTGACCGCGCATTTGACAGGGTAAACCACCAATATATATGTAATTGAAACACTAAATGCTCTCGGCTTTGACACTCGATTCACGACTCTAATGTGTAGAATTCGTAATGGAGACTCTTCAAAGATTACCATAGATGGTTATTTAACAATGCCAATCTACATCCACAGAGGAATACGACAAGGGTATCCGGCGTCTATGTTGATCTTTGTTCTCTTCCTAGAACCCCTTCTTAGCAATCTGCAGCAAACTTTCAGTCCTAGTAATCTAGATATTGTAGCATTCGCAGATGACGTTACCTAATATTAGATAAAACCATTGATATCCAGCATTTCTTCAAGGTAATCGAGGATTACGGGAGATATTCCGGGGCTCAGCTGAACCCTAAAAAGACAAAGGCGATGTGGACTGGGAAAATGGGCCGTGTCCAATGGGCACCTCCAGAGTGTGTAACATTAACACAAGAAATTAAAATTCTGGGAATAACCTGCTTTAACAGTGTGCTTTGATGATCAAAAAGAACTGCGCCGAAGCTTTGCATTCTGTAAGGGGCATATTGCAATAGGTTAGGTATAAATATTTCCTCTTTCAACAAGGAATAATGTATGTGAATAAGTACAGCTTAAGCAAAATATGGTATCTGAGCCAAATCCTTCCCATGCCAAGGATGATCGGTAAACGTATACTTTCGGTTGTTGGTTGATTCATTTGGCAAGGATCATTAATACGACTTGCCAGAAGTACACTCAAATTACCTAAATCCCAGGGTGGGCTGGGACTAATCGACGTCAAAGAGAAAGCAAAAACCTTGTTTCTAACAAGAAACCTAAAACTGTTTCACAAAGCAGGGGATCATAAATCGAAGAATTTCCTCACGAGAAGGTGCAGTCTTCAACAGTGCATTAACCCACCAGCTTATTATGACATACATCATCCTGCACCTCACGCAAATATCTGAGAGTCGAGTTAAGTTATATGCCAAAGGACGTCGTCACATCTCCAGATGTCTCAACAAAAAAGGTTTATAACTGTATACTGTCTCAACAGTATTTAGCCCCTGACATAACGAAAGCAGCTATGATAATCAACTGGAATGCAGTGTGGAGGAATATCTCCAATTGTATACTTGTATACGCAGTAAAAGAAGGTTGGTATAAAGTAATCCATGACACTATACCGACAGATAGCAGACTTCATCATATTCATATGATGGAGATGGATTTGTGCAACTTCTGTCAACATAAAGATGCAATCCAACACCGACTTACAACTTGTGCGAATATTCGACCGACATGGAATAAATTTAAACAGATGCTGGAGTGTATCATCGGACGTCCGAACACATATATCGCACCTGAATGGGTGATCCGCCCTGCATTTAGTTTACACCCACCGCAACTGAACAGTGCTGTCGTATTACTGTTAGGTTGTTATGTCGACTGTGTGCTGAAATCTTCTGAGCCTTACAGTGAACTCGAAAGAATGTTCTAGATAGTTGACTATGTTTTAATGTAGATTCAGTATCCGAAAAGGAAGAGATGGTTGGGAGAATATGTAGAGCAGTTAAGTAGTGTTTTGTAAGTGTGAAGTGCTAAAAGTGCCAAGGATAAATTAAATTAAAAAATCAAGATGGACTGTATAAAAGTGTGATACACGTTTGTGTGATTCATTCATTGGTTATTTGTTAATTCCTGTCATCTGCAGATGGGCACTATTGTGATATTCTCAGACTTCAAATAATTCCTGAACATTAGGCAAAAAGGAATTTACAAAGATGGTTTCTGTTTGTGTTTTTCTCTATCTAATTGTGTGCTCATTTGTCTAACACTTGAAGTAACTTTATGTGTTAACTATTATATGTAAATAAATCAGATGTACAAAAATGCTAACTTATACAAATAGCCCTCTGTGTAGTCTACGAATTTTATTGTAATTGTCGTACTGTACTTACGTATTGGAAACCTGGTAGCTGAAACAATAAAGAAAGACAGATTTTATTTATAACTCTTTGTTCTGACGGCGACTGGAAAATACTCTACCAAAACATAAAAAATTAGCACTTAACTGGAAGGAAAAATGATTAGTACCAAAACAACAAAAATAAGAACAATCTAGAAAGCTGCCACCTTACTTATTCAATATGTACAGTCGCATAATAAGTTAATGAGCGCAGGTTGTTTTATCAGGAAAAAGTGACCCTATAAATATTATATTTGTTGTATGTATACACATGGAAGATCAATTAGATTTTGATGATAATTAAATGTAATTCTGAATGAATTCTACATTTGAGTAACATATAACCCATATGCTCATTCTACTTTAGCGACAATACACAGAAGAGGAAAGAGCAGAGTTAAAATAAAAACAATTAGTATACAATTGGATGAAAAAGAGGTGAAGTGCATAACATAAGCAAATAAGATTGTAATAGTTGCTGACATCTTAAAGGTAATGAATAGTGTATTGGATGAAATCCTCTCTAAGTGGAACCTCAAATTAAACACTAAGGAAATTGTTTTAACCAAGGTGACCCAAATACCTGAGGCTCAAATAAAATCCGGAATCGCAAAAACTGAACAGCTTAGCCAACACTATTATCACAAAAGCCTTGTCAAAAATATCAGCAGCAGTATCCAAGAGGTGAAAAAACAACAGCCAATGATAAGGAACCTTTCAAGAACAAGGAAATATCTACAAAGCAGCAGGTACATAAACACTGCAACAAGGTATACATTTGTACAGAGCTTTGTTTGGAGTGTACTTCCGTGCGGATGTTAAAGCTCCACGCCGGAGAACCCACGGAAGAACGTGATTGGACGCATCAGAGATACAAATGTAGAGGAGAATGAACGGGGCAATGTGGACCCAGATCAAAAGTAACACCCAGCTTCTCCAAGAAATACATAGATTAATGAAGATGATTATTGCTTTACGGAATGGCCCCGAACACTCATGGTCGTATTTTCTTTGCAAGAGACATCTCGATGGCAAAAAATGTAATAAACAGTCTTTGTGAATTTCGGTAATAAACTTTTTGACAATCGAAACAGACTTTCAACGTGTTAGGTCGTGTTACGTACATGTAGTACGTGTTGAAGAGATGTTAGGTACAGAACAAAAATGGCCAGCCGGACACCAGTGGGATCCGAACCCACAACCTCCCGATTTCGCGTCGGTTGCTCTACCAATTGAGCTATGGTGTTCTGTTTGAAAGGATCTGAGCTACAGGTCTGGCACTGCTGCTAGCATACTGTAGAGTGCGTTTAAGCCCGGGAGGTTGTGGGTTCGGATCCCACTGGTGTCCGGCTGGCCATTTTTGTTCTGTACTTAACATCTCTTCAACACGTACTACATGTACGTAACACGACCTAATACATTGAAAGTCTGTTTCGATTACAATGCGGTCGTGAAAATTCAATATTCATAAACGTTCTGACATTCGTAAAAAATATTTCAAGCACGCCCTGTGTATATCTAAATTCCTAATGCACACTTTGAGGACTTGTAGGAAGACCGAGTAGGTACTATTTTGAACTGAACCTTTGTTACGAAACGTACCATTTTATGACTTCCGTACTAATTACAATAGAACTCCCACCACACGTTTAAATATCGCTACTCTTTTGCCTCAATGAGCGAAGCAGAGAACTTCTGATGTCACGTGTCTGCTTCCCTTAGAGGAGTGAGAGGAAGATCTCCTTGCCTGGGTTGTTGTAACGGCGGATGTTAGCCTACCAGGTGTTTCTCAGTGAGTGTGCCGAGCATGAACCGTAGCTACAGTGTTTGTATAGAAGTGAACGGTCTCCACGTAGATACGTTCTTGTAAGTGAACGCAGAAACACTGCTCATGGACGGAGCAAACGGGGTATAATTATTTACGCGGTATAAGGTGTTTTCCTTAAGAAAGGGGATAAAACTGACACAAATAACTACAGAGGCATTTCCCTACTAGCAGTCACCTACAAAATCCTTTCAAACTCCTTCTCAAGAGACTCGAAATGCAAACAGGTCATTTGATTGGAGAATATCAGGCAGGGTTCAGGAAAGGCAGGCCGTGCGCAGAAGAGATTCTTAACCTCAAGACCATCCTACAAATTCGTAGCAGGCAAACGGTGATTACTTTTGTGGACTTCAAAAAGACATATGACTCTATAGACAGACCAACACTTTTCCGTGTACTGGGAGAATTCAAACTAGACAGGAAAACAAGAGAATTCATCATGCAAATACTAACAGGCACCACTCCCAAAGGTTAAATTCTTAGGGGAATTGTCTGAACCATTAGATGTTAAAACAGGAGTCCGACAAGGAGAAGGGTTGTCCCCTTTATTGTTTAATCTTGTTTTGGAAAAAGTGATTACGACGTGGGAAAAAGAAGTTAAAGGAATAACCCTTGGAAGATTAGCGGTGTTATTCAATAACAGACAGGAAACGATTGCAACCATTGATAAACTTCATGAAACTGCATCCAGAACAGGACTCCAGATCTCATACCAGAAAACTCACTACATGGAAGGATCTCTTCGTTACCTAGATGGACAACCACTGAAAACACAATAAGGCAAAATTTCCCAAGTGTCTAAATTCAAATACTTCGGAGAAGTTATCTAACCTTCAGGAGTGAATCATGAAGCAAATAAGAAAAGGTCTCCAAATTGCAAAGAGCATACAGACTCACTTGGAGCAGATATAATAAAAAATCTATATACCGAAATGCAAAATTAAGTCATTATAACACTGTAATCGAGCCTGAAGCACTATAAGCATCTGAAACATTGATCATTGGGGCATATAATTGATTAAAGATGTATAAAAGCAAGAAAGAAACATCTTAAAGAAAAATTTTGGACCAGTTTATACAGGGGAAATTTGGATAAGGAAATCTCATGACCTGTACCAAAACTCAGAAAAAATATCAAACACATTTAGGAAAAGACGTTTGAAATGTTATGGACATATTTTCAGAATGAGTAATCAGAGATTGACTAAAATAATTCTGAACTTAGCCCTATCAATGAAAGTAAAAAACAACTGGCTGCAAGAAGTTGGAAAAGATCTCCAGGAAATAGGCATCACAGATGACATTGTGTTAGACAGATCAAAGTTCAGAAAATTAGTCAACAATAGTTTCTTTAAACATGATCCAAGCTCTTCCACCAACAAAACTTGGTCAGAAGCTCGCAATAAGCCACTGCAAGAAGATGAAGAGATTTTGGGAGAAGAAAATACAAGGACATCAGCTAAATACGTTCAATCGCTCTCCTTAGTTGGACATAACGAAGAAAGAAGAAGTATAAAATCAGAGAAACTAGCGACCACGTAAATACTGCGATAATATACGCGTATTGACATGTGATTGTCTGAATTCTATTTGTGTGCCGATTTCGCATACTCTGTTGTTATATTTGACATGTATTCATATGTGAGATTTCTGAACTTCACATGTTCTGATATGGTTGTATATTTAAAATCTTGTTGAAGATAGGAATTTCCCTGAGAGAAAACAATTTGATTGCATTCCCATGATGAATAGTGCATTGGTACCCTGATGGATATTTTAGAGATTTAAAGTTTACAGCAGTTGAATATCGTATTACATTCTAGCGAAAGAAAAGGCCAAGCCCATGAAAAACGAGAAAAACTAAATCTTCTACAATTGTAAAAGAAAATGAAAATGAATAACCACGTGTTACTTAAACCAGAAAATTGCTAGTAAACAATGAACATTTAGGACAATATTCCTATGAGAATAAAATGAAGTGAAAGTAGTGAAAAGCCTGTATTGGATTTTACTGATGATCAATACAAATATAACATCTTAGTTCACCGAAATAAGACTAATAATGAAGCCAAATAAATTTGAGGTATTAGTAATCAATTAATCTAGACTAGGCTGATGGAATTTGTTGAAATAATAAAATAATAAATGAATTCTTCATTGATTAATGTGATAATTAACATCGATAAGGAATTAGCTGAAGACAACTATTCTATTAACGTAGAAAAGGAACATTAAAATGATTAGGTAATTATCATAGAAAATAAAAATAAATAAAAAGATAGCCCATAACAATTATTTGAATATACAGGCAATATTTAAAATTCATGATCATTGTAAATATTAGTAATGATTGTTTATCAATATGTTGATATCTCTTCATTTTAGCTCCAGTTTAGGTAAGCAAATTTTACGATAAAAATGCCAGCTTCATCACATACATCCTTTATTGCAAACTGTTGCCCCACAACTGACAATCACACACATCTAGCAATTCAAAGAATAAAAAGCAAACCATTCGACTCAATTTCTTCATGGAATTGTACACCTGAGTTACCAGCACATAACCTTAATATAGATTTCTTATAACTAACACAAGATATATATACATGACATTATTTCCTTTTATGAGAAAAATCACAACATTCCAACACTCTTACTTTTCTAAAAAAATAAGAAAACTACACTTCAATCAATTGTCCCTTCACTGCAATCCTATAAGGCTACATAAACTCTTAAGCTTGTTGCTTGATAAATTCTTTTTGAACAAGTCTGCAGCATTTCTCTCTGATGCTACATATAAAAACTCAGTGAACCCCTTTTCTACTAGTTCTCTACATACATGATACATGATGTTAATATGTTTTGACCTTTCACTCACATCGTTTTTGCTTAATTTAATCGCTGCTGCATTGTCAGCAAAAACTTTACAAGGTGTATTCATAAACCTTTCCAGCCGTAGCTCTGATAGCAAATCTTTCGTCCAAGTTACTTCTCGAGATACCTCTGCCATTGCCCTGTATTCAGCATCCATGGTAGATCTAGCAATACAACACTGTTTCTTGCTATACCAAAATGCTGCTCCCCCTGCAACTGTGGTTACATACCCACTCACTGATCTTCTTGACTCGGTATCTCCTCCCCAATCCGCATTACAGAATACTTGTACTGACTCTTTCCTATTTTTAAAGCGTAACTTTAAATCTCTAGTACCACATAGATATCTCATGATATGCTTCACCTCTTTCCAATCTCTAATCTTAGGTTTTTTGACAATTTTGGCTAACTTTACTTATCGCAAACGCAATGTCAGGTATAGTATTACTTGACAAATAGAGCAAACTTCCTACTTCACTGCGATAGATAGTACAATCAAATTACTGCTTATCGTTTTCAGCTGCTGAATACCCGCTTGGTAAAATAGTCTTACCCTGTTTACAGTCGCTCATGGAAAAGTCAGCAAGTAATTTGTCTATGTACAGACTTTGACTCAACATAACCCCTTCTTTTGTCTGTTTTCTTTTTATTAAAAGTTAGTTTATCGCTTTCTCTAGATCTTTAATCTCTAACTCATCTGCCAACCTTATTTTTACAATCTTAACAACCTCTTTGTTACCTATTACAATTATATCGTCAACATACAAACCAATGATAAAACTCTCCTTTACGTAAACACATGGTTCTTTGACACATCTCTTAAAAATCTTGCCTTCTTATTATAGCATCAACACAAGCATTCCAGTCTTTACTCGAATTCGGTAGTCCATAGATACTTTTCTTCAATTTACATAGGCCTACATAGATTTGGACATCTATTTCTACGAACAATTCTGGTTTTTCCATGTATACATTACAATTGATTTCACTATTTAAGTAAGCACTAGTTACATCTAGATGTTCTACAGTCCAACCTTTACGTACTGCAATACCTATCAACAGTCTCATTGTTTTCCTCTTTATAACGGGACTAAATGTTTCATCATAACTAAGGTTCATCTGTCTCTTAAAACCTTGGGCAACCGATCTAGCCTTATATTTCTGAATGTTACCCTCACTATCATATTTCAATGAAAACACCCACTTAAAACTAATTACCTTGATATTATCTGGTCTTTTTACAATTTCCCAAACATCCTTCTTTCTCATCTTATTGATCTCCACTTTCATGGATTCCATCCAGTTATTAGACTCTTGGCTTGACATAGCCTCCTCAACTGTTCTAGGCTCCACTACACACCCATGTCTAACTTCCATTACAGCCTTACAATCTGCACAAGTCTTTACTTTCCTCTGTCCCATTGACCTTTTCTGATTATTCCCGGGCTCTTGTATTGCTATAGACCCAACCTCTAGTTGTTCCTCCCCGGTCGTTGACTCAACATCCAATGTTCTCTCTCCGTCCTCCCCTGTGTCTAATTCAGTCCCTAATTTTATCTCTGGATCTTTTAAGGCGTAGGTTTTACTACCCTCTGCCTTTGGTACATTTATCATTTCTATAATATCACGACATTTCACCTTAAAGGGAAATATCTGCACCTCAAACACCACATTTTTCCTCGCTGTTACTTTTTTTCGTTTCAAGACTAAATAATTTATATCCAACTTTAGTACCTGCCTCGTACCCTATCATAACGCATGACTCGGCTCTGGGATCTAACTTCCTGCTGTCTTTTCTTACAGCCCACGCCTGACATCCAAATACTTTCAGTCTACCTATTTCTTCTTCATCCAACTTCCTATTGAGCCATGGTATCTGAAAATTTATTGCTGAGGATGGGTACCTATTTCTTCATTAAACTGCAATCAAAACCGCTTCTCCCCAAAATTCCTTTGGTAACCCAGACTGGATCAATAGACATCTAACAGTATCAACCATCGTCCTGTTCTGTCTCTCTGCTAATCCATTTTCTTGTGGACAGTACAGTACGGACCTCCTATGAGTAATACCCCACTTTTGCACTTGTGCTTGAGACCGGCTACATGTGTATTCTGTGCCATTGTCAGATTGTGCTACCTTAATTCCTACACCATGTAACTTTTCGACCTTTGCCTGATACCTACGAAACATCTCCAACACTTCATCCTTATTTTTCACACACACACAGCCACATATATCCGGAGTATTCATTACCATAGTTACAACATATTGAGCTTTCCCAAGTGATGGTAGACTAATTTTTCCAACAACATCAGTGTGCACAACATCAGGTGGTTTTTCTCCCTTACTCCCACAAGGCTTAGGTACTCCCTTGTTACTTAGTTTCCCATGAATGCATACAGAACAAGTATTAATATAATTACTTCTTTCCAATTCTAACATAGGCAAATTAAACAAAGCTTCAGAATGTACATGTCCAAATGTCTCATGCCACAACGTAACCTGCCCAACACATTTAAATGCTACATTATTATTACATTCTTGTTCTATCATTTGGTCACAATCACTCACAGCTACAATATCATTTCTTCCCTCTGTCTGTACTACATATACATCATCTCTCGTGTTTGCAGTAAACAATGTTTCATCTCCATTCTCATCTACAGCCGCTGCTTTCTCACCTGCAAATCCTACTTTGAAACATTTGCTGGTTAACTTACCAACTAATATTAAATTCGCACCCAAGTTTGGCACATACAATACATCTGTATATGTAATTGTCCATCCTGTTGACATTTTTACTTTCACCTTACCTATACCTCTAATATCCAGTTTACTGTTATCTCCTATTTCTACATTCCCAGTCACATTTGTTGACATGTCTATAAACATCTCCTCTGTTGGACACACATTATGGGACGCACATGAATTAAACAACCAATCCCTAATTTTCTCAGCCCCTACAGAAACTATCATGCTCATTGCTTTATCTACTGCATGTATATTTTCCGAGCTTACCACTTTTCCACTCGCATTCACTGATTTACTTTCCTGTGATGAGTCGTCACTCTTTATTGTTTGACATACGTTAGAATAATGTCCCAACTTGCCGCAATTGAAGCACTTTTGGGTACTGCGACAATATTTAGATACATGTCCCTGTTTACCACAATTGTAGCAACTATACTGTTTTCCTCGTCCAACGTCTTCTTTCTTAACATATCGCTTCTGTTGCATAGCCATGGCTTGAGCTTCATCCACCTCACGTTTTCCAGTGTCGTAAGCGTTTCCTCCATTTTTATGAAGTTTCTTTCTGCTTTCCTCAGTGAGTAATCTCGCCTTCACTCGAGATTGTCAGTTTCGGCAAATAAGCTTCCAAGGAAGGTATACAAACTGCATATTCCTCTGTAGGATTATCATTTCTGCAACTTGTTGATCTTTGAATTCGTATCCGCCTTTACTCGTTCTCCTCCACAGTTGATTTATTTTTACGAAACATTCTTGTACATTCATGTCCTTGGGGTTCAAAAATGAGTTAACTGTTTCAAGGACATAGCACCATTCACTATCTCTCCGTCATTGCACAACTCGTCCAGTTTCTCCCATGCCTTTTTCGCTGATTCAAAATCTGCAATGTCACATTTAACATTTCCTCCCACATATTTGAAAATAACCGCTAACGCGATCACAGTGTTTCGCACTCGTCGTCTCGTTTCTGCCTGAGGCAATTGGCAATCTGGCGTATCCTCATACCCTATTACTGATTCCTACACACCTTTCAACAACAGTTCATGTTTCAACGTCAGTGCCCACGAAAAAGAGTCCTCCACTGTAAGCTTAGCCACATTACTATTCTGTGCTTCTTCCCCGGTCCACGAGGTCACCATTTTTCATTTAATAATGTCACAACTTGCTTCGTCCATTAATTCTCGTTACTCCATTTTATTTTATATTCTCCGGAATATACTGTGGCGTTTTGGCGCTTTGGGCGCTCCGGCTCTCTGGGCCCATAACCAGTTGGTAGCTCTTCATTTTAGCTCATAACACCAGTTTAGGTTAGCAAATATTACGATAAAAACGCCAGCATCATCACACACATCTTTTATTGCGAACTGTTGCCACACAACTGCCAATTACACACATCTACCAGTTCAAAGAATAAAAAAGGGAAAATAAACCACTCGACTCAATTTCTTCATGGTATAGTACGCCTGAGTTACCAACACATAACCTTAATGTTGATTTTTTATGACTACCACAAGCTATGTATACATGATATTATATATTTTTATGAGAAAAATCACAACTTTCCGACAAATGATGAGAATGTATTTGATGCATAATTTTGTTAATAAGTGTACCTTCGAAAAATGTTAATGTCGGACAATTGAATTAAGATAGTCACATACTTGATTTCAAATATAGGAATGGCTCGATGGAAAAATTGAAGATTTAATTTGTTTATTAATTCTGATACAGTCCAACATCATGCTGTAATGAAGTTAAATTATTATTTTTGAGAATTTGTATGAAAATGAGGAGCATTTGAAAGCTTAAGGTATAAACAGTGAATTAAATATTTATTTTGGCAATTATCCAATTTATGACACTTTAAATTGATTTGCAGTTCGTAACCTGTCGCATGGAATTCCAGAGGGAATGAATCGCCGTTTGTTTCACAACATAAATTAAAAATATGTACAAGTGAGGCTTCACAGACAGGAAATTAGTTAAAAGCCATGGTTTTGTAATAATGCAAGGGTATTGCTTTGTGATTTAATAAAAGTAAATTTTGTGTGGATTCGTGTGTCATTTGCCACGTGCCTATCTTTATACTCTCCTAATCCAAGAAATTATGAATCTAATAAATGCCCTATAATGTCATGCCTGTACACATAAACGTACCATGTTGGGTTACCTCATGTCTACCGACTGGCTGCAATACTGTATATAAATATTAATTTATAGACTGTACGCATATGTTGATCTGATGTATTGGTAACATATACTTCAGTTCTGAACTTAGTTTCTTGGGTGTCATATGTTAACTTATAAGGTTAGCGCTCAATGTAGTCTACGAAGTTTATTGTACTTGGTGAACTGTACTTACCTTACCAAAACCACGGTTACCATCTGCCTGAAACAGTAAAAGAAAAACATCTTATTTATAAACTTTTTCACTAACTGTGGGTTGGATGAATCTCTTTCGAACCATAAAGAAAGTAACACTTGCCTGGAAGGACGGATGATTTGTACTGAATGCGTACAAAGCAGAGTAAATTGAAACTGAAGGAAGCAGATGTTAAGAAAGTACTAAAACAAGCAAGGCCCTGAAAGCTTGCGCCTTACTTATTCAATATGTACAGTCGCTCAATAAGTTAATGAGTGCACGTTGTACAGGGTGGGCCAGAAGTCACGATCGAAAGTATTTCAAATAACTTAACATATAGTTTCGCGGTTACATGGATCTGGAAATGAATTCTGCTTTAAGCAGGTCACTCAAAATGCAACAACGTAGGTGATAATTGCTTTGCGTCACTCCATGAAAATAGGGAATGTGATTGTGTTTTGTTTTACTTGTGATTTTGGCGACTGCTACCAAGATGATACTGTTGTAAACATTTGTGTTTAATAGCGTATACAAGCAGTTTCATAATTGAATAACATCATCTTCTTAGCGTATGGGTGCATGAAAATGAACGAACGGATGAGACGTGATGAAATTAGGGAAAACTGTTTTAATCGCTTCAGTAAAAAAAAGCCCCAACGGAGGCTAATCTTCGGAAACTGGAAGGAAAGCCCTCCGTAACTGGATCAGCCTTAGATGCACCACACAGTGGAATACCCAAGAAATATGAGTACGATAATGAAGTAACCGAACGTTTAAATTCATCATTGCCTCGTTCACCAGCAAAATCGACAAGGAAGCGGTCGGTGGAGATCGCCATTCCCAAAACCTCCATGCGTCGCTGGATGAAGAATTCAGGTTGCCATTCATTTTGACACGACAACATAAACGAATTCAACCCTTATTATTATTATTATTATTATTATTATTATTATTATTATTATTATTATTATTATTATTATTATTATTATTATTATTATTATTATTATTATTATTATTATTATTATTATTATTATTATTCCGGGCATTCTATGGAACGCAGAGTTGAAAGAAGGTGCGTGAAGAGAGAAAAGATCAAATTTATATTTAAATTCTAAAACTCGAAATTTGATTTCTTTCCTTGTTTTCTTTGTTTCTTTTCAGATTTTAATTTTTTTAAATAATAATAAATAACAATAGGACAAAGTTTATCTCGTGATATCGAGAAACAACATTAGAAAGGCCTAGAATAACCAGACAAAAACGATTTAACAAATGAGCTTGAAGCTCCCAAGTTACAATTTTTACAAGAACACCATTGCTTCCTTCGATAAATCCTCAACGAGACTGAGCTCCAAAATTTTCTACATTCCAAAGGGATCGTCTTTGTTTCACGTACCTAAATAGGAGACTATTCTCCAAAATTTATAAATTTCAAGCTTCTCCAAGGCAACTTATCCACTCAACAGTCTAATTTTATTTAAATAGGAACTGAGTAAAAGCAGTAAACTTTAACAGGGGTAATCAGTACCCATTCTACGTCGCTTTAGTGAAAAAGAAAAGGTTAAAGTTATTGGCCGAAAATAAAAATGTTAGGAGGCGAACACTTGCCCGACCTTACAGAGGATAAGCCTATACTACAGCGGTGACTAGATGGAGAGAACATTTTAATTACAAAGGAAGAGATAAATTTTAAAGTTTGGGATAAAAGAGGGTTCCCACTCTTTATTCCCTAAGTTAGACTAAGGTCATTAGCCTTGTTGAAAGGTTATATGTAAAGATTACATTAAAATAGGATATTGAAACCATCCCCTCGAGTTAGCTTCCTGGACTATTACATGATTAAAAGATGTCTGCCATAACCTTGAGCTCGTGGGCCTTCTGGAGATGAACGAGGCAAGGCCCCCCCCATGCATCTTCTATGAACACACCCTAAATCTCTTGACTGGAGTAATCGAAAGACATGGCCCAAACGGTCCCGGCTTTTATAGCGGGAAGGAAGGTTCCATCAAAATCGACAGTAGTGACATCTGACTAAAAACTTCAAACTTCTTCCACTAGAAGTTTCACAGTTCGTATTACAGATGGCCTTCTAAAAGGCGCTCATTTTAAATGCACGGAGCGGGTGTACCTCCGATACAATTATTATTATTATTATTATTATTATTATTATTATTATTATTATTATTATTATTATTATTATTATTATTATTATTATTATTATTAATTTCACTTGTATAGATTCCATTTGCGGCGTTCATAAGTAACCGATCGTCACAAATGAGCATTCAAAATAAGAGAATAGACATTAGCAGTGACGAATTGCACTCTCAATTCATATAATCTATAATTTCTGTTAAAAATAAGTTTTTGAAAATTGTACGAATTATGCGATTTGCAACTATTGTTGCTGTAGGAAAAATACGCGCCATCATTGCTCTCCATTCATATATTGGGCGCAGGGACGTCTGTTTTATGTCATTATAACATCCTGTAATTATTAGTTTAAAAAATAATGATAGTAAAACTGGAAATTACTTCCGGAACATTCGCCAGTATAATAATGCACTTGCATTTGCTTCCGTTCATATGGAGACAATAAATGTTAAAAAATCAAAGATTACATTAAGTGGTAAGTAAGACTGTCTAATATTGTACTGATTTGTGTATTCCTTAGTTCACCAGTAGTTCACCAGAGGGCTACTCCATCACATACTTTATGAACATGCGAAATTTCTCGCACGGGTCCCCTAGGTATTATTATTATTATTATTATTATTATTATTATTATTATTATTATTATTATTATTATTATTATTATTATTATTATTATTATTATTATTATGAAGAAAAAATAAAGCAACACCCTCCTCATGTTATGCTATGGGCCGGTGTTACCAGTGACTTTGCCATCGGGGCGTATTTCTTCGATTGGTCTGTGACAGTGGAATCGTACCACCAGATGATATCCCACTGGCTGTTACCTGAATTCGAC
This sequence comes from Anabrus simplex, assembly GCF_040414725.1. Taxonomy (NCBI): domain Eukaryota; kingdom Metazoa; phylum Arthropoda; class Insecta; order Orthoptera; family Tettigoniidae; genus Anabrus; species Anabrus simplex. The sequence continues at coordinate 175,917,821 of NC_090279.1, read as the reverse complement.
AATGTTTGCCTGCTGAAGGAAGTTGTTATGCAACAGGATGGCGCTCCTACACACTACTGGATTCCTGTTCTTGACTGGTTGAACAGCAAGTTTCCATTATGATTTGGACGTGGAGGGCCTGAAAAATGGCCGCCCAGAAGCCCAGAGTTAACAACGTGCAATAATTGGCTGTGCTCCTTCCGTTTTAATCCTTTCTCGCATGTATATTTTTCTGTAAAATTCAATTGTTTGCCTTTATGTTGCTTTTTGCTACAAACATAATTTTTAAACATTTTCGATCGTGTCTTCTGATCTATCCTGTTGTATAAGCTGTTTCAGGAACAAGTAAACCTGTAAACATAAAGTCTGTTGTGCGTACCCTTAGGGCTAGTATCCACATGGATGGTGATTTCAATTTTGATGATACCTAAACTTATTTCTGGTAAAGTTAAAGTGCGAGAATCATATAACGCCTTGAGCAACTATACCCAGAACAGAAAACTGTAGTGCTGAAATATATAGAAACAATTATTAATAACATGAATGGTAAACGGGTGAATTACCTAAGATAAGCAAATAAAATTGTAATAATTGTTGACAATTGGAAGGTAGTGAATATAGTATTGGGTGAAATCCAATCTAAGCGGATCGTCAACAAAAAACACTAAGGCAATGGGTATAAACATCTCAAGTAAAAAGCGCAATGCGAAAATGAAGAGGTTAGCCAACTTTATTATCTCGGATGCACCTTCACCATTAACAATAGATGTAACCATGATGTGAGAGATAGAAAGCCTTCAGAAGCAAGGAAATATCTACAGTACAAAGTAGCAAATACATAAACATTGAAATATGTAGACATTTGTGAAGAGCACTGTTTGGAGTGTACTTCCGTATGGATGTTAAAGCTGAACACCAGGGAAACAAGGAAGACAGCGATTAGAAGAAACAGAGATACGGATGTACGGAGCAATTTGGACACAGATTTCAAGTATCAGCTTCTCCAAGAAACAGAAGAATGAACGTAAATCTTGCTTTAAGTGAATTGCTCTGAGGACACATTTTTGAGAATTGCTTTGATTTCTATTTTTAATTCCTAAACTGTACTTACTGGTTTTGCATAACTCTGCTGCGTGGCAACTACCTGAAATAATAAAACAAAGAAATGCTTTTATTTATAACGTGAAAAAATATGGAAATGCATGACACAGTACCACAGCCGCTCTCCTTCAACTAACATACTCTATATATATATATCCGCTGTGACATGGAAATCACTAGCAATTATGCTTTTTTGCAATTCATATAATTTTGATATAATACTGCTTTATGTTAAGGTGGACGCTACGAGGTATGTTTTTTAGTCTTTCCCAACAAACTAACGTCAGTTGCAGCTGTGTAGCTGAACTGTACGCTGAACTATGCATCTGTGACATGTTCAAGATTATTGAATTGCCCTCCGCATGTGAGATACGGTATGTAAAATGTTTTTGAGTGCAAGAAACGTTTCGACTGAAGACATCATCGTCAGCTTTGTGAGGTGTATGGTGATAATGCAATGAGCGAAGGTAAAAAGCGAAAATGGGTAAGGGAGTTCAAAAGTGGTCGTGAAAATGTTTTTGATGAAAGTCGACCTTCTGGAATCACAGATTTGGTGACTGCAACTTTAACGAAAATTCATGAGGACAGAAGATTCACGACATTCATTCTATCAATGAATTTTCCTCAAGTGTCTAAGTCTCCGACGTCCGGTTCGGAACAAAAGACGCGGCATGCTGGCAAAGGGAATTTTGCTCCTTTACGATAACGCAAGGAATCACATTGCACATTGTTTTTCAGACTCGGGAACTTATTGATTTTTCAGGAAGGAAGTTTTGATTCACCCTCCGTATAGCCCTGACCTTGCTCCGAGCGATTTCCACCTTTTTTGCCAGCTGAAACATCCTCTTAGCGGGAAGCGCTTTAACGAGGATGAAGAATTGAAAACGGCCATGAACACTTGGCTGTCAGAGCAGGCGGTAGACGTTTTTGATGAGGGATTTCAAAACTAAATTTTAAGGTATGACAGTAAGGGGGTTTACTCTGCCCGAAGGCAGGTCCGAGCCTCCGCAGAGGTGTACCTGAGCCGAAGTTTACGTGCGGTAGGGTGGCCAGTTCCTTTCCGCTCCTCCATTCCCTTACACCACACCAACAGGGCATAGCAATAAATCCAAATCATGACCACGCCCAATGTTGCTTAACTTCAGAGATCTCACGGGATCTGGTGTTTCAATACGGCTACGGCCGTTGGCAAGGTATGACAAGGGCCTCAATGAACAAGACAACTATGTAGAAAAATAAATAAACTTATGTAAGACCTTTCTTTCTTTCTTTCTTTCTTTCTTTCTTTCTTTCTTTCTTTCTTTCTTAATCTGTATACCTTCCAGGGTCGGTTTTTCCCTCGGACTCAGCGAGGGATCCCACCTCTACCGCTTCAAGGGCAGTGTCCTGGAGCTTCAGACTCTGGGTCGGGGGATACAACTGGGGAGGATGACCAGTACCTCGCCCAGGCGACCTCACCTGCTATGTTGAACAGGGGCCTTGCAGAGGGATGGAAAGATTGGAAGGGATAGACAAAGAAGAGGAAAGGAATCGGCCGTAGCCTTAAGTTAGGTACCATCCCGGCATTTGTCTGGAGGAGAAGTGGGAAACCACGGAAAACCACTTCCAGGATGGCTGAGGTGGGAATCGAACCCACCTCTACTCCGTTGACCTCCCGAGGCTGAGTGGATCCCGTTCTAGCTTTCGTACCACTTTTCAAATTTCGTGGCAGAGGCGGGAATCGAACCCGGGCCTCCGGGGGTGGCAGCTAATCACACTAACCACTACATCACAGAGGCGGACATATAAGACCTAAAAAAATTAAAAGTGGTTTGAAAATAATAGTCTTCGTATATTTTCCATTGGGACTAAGTAACTGTAAATTTACAGTTTTTCATCTGTGATAAAAAGAAAGTGTAACAAATATAACACTATAACATAACTGTAAAAATACACACTATTAAACAAATAATGACATGTTTCGTCCCACTAGAACATCATCAGATTGTATCAAATCACTTCAAATTATGCATGTGTGTGTGTGTGTGTGTGTGTGTGTGTGTGTGTGTGTGTGTAGTCCGTCTCTCTGGTGTAGTGGTTAGTGTGATTAGCTACCACCCCGGAGGCCCAGGTTCGATTCCCGATTCTGCCACGAAATTTGAAAAGTGGTACGAGGGCTGCAACGGGGTTCACTCAGCCTCGGGAGGTCAATTGAGTAGAGGTGGGTTCGATTTCCACCTCAGCCATCCTGGAAGTGGTTTCCCACTTCTCCTCTAGGCAAATGCCGAGATGTATCTAACTTAAGGCCACGGCCTCTTCCTTTCCTCTTCCTTGCCTATCATTTCCAATCTTCCCATCCCCCACCAAGGCCCCTGTTCAGCATGGCAGGTGAGGCCGCCTGGGCGAGGAACTGGTCATTTTCCCCAGTTGTATCCCCCGATCCAATGTCTCGCGTTCCAGGACACTGCCCTTGAGACGGTAGAGGTCGGATCCCTCGCTGCGTCCGAGGGAAAAACCAACGCTGGAGGGTAAGCAGATTAAGGAGAAGAAGAAGAAGAAGTGTGTGTGTGTGTGCAACATTGTTTACGTTGCGTAAACCTGTTAATGATTGAGAGTTGGTGATATTTTCAATAAGTAATAACAAATATTGATTGCAGTACTCTTCAACTGTCACCTTATTAAATAAGAAACGTGTTTGTAGTTATCTAAGCCGTCACCTTCAGCAACTGCATCCTGACTGAAACTGTGGTTACGAGAGTCTGAAAAGATTTAAAGTTACACTAGCAATATTTGGCACTTGTTCCCGTAGCGCGCCATTTGATCAGCGTGGAATTGTGGCTCTTTTGTTTTCCGTTCTGGTTTGTCTCCACATTCCCTGGCACTTTAGGGATAACTAAACGCAACTTGCTGCTAGATACTGTTTCCTTATCTCCGCTCTCTGCCATTTAAGTTTCATATTACATTCAAGAGATATATTTACTATAATTTCTTGGGAATGTTTCTGGCCTTTCCTGTTCACTCTCAGTCTTCACTGCTGATGATTCTGTTTCTGTGAGATTATTCGCTTGGCACCACAGAAGTATAGGCGGGTATAGGGAATCCACGAAAACAGACGGAGGCGACAAGTTGAGGTATACTAGGCACCATGAGGAGTAGGCGTTTTCCATTGCTTTCCTCACTTAATCAGAAAGTTCTACAGCACGAGTGTGTAGTCCTACGCAAGGACACTTCCACCTCTAAAACTTTCATACTGTCAGAGCCATAATTAGGACGTAACTAAAATACACGACAGATGGCACTTGAGTGGTACTTGCATATGGACACTGAAAATCTTCCGGCATGAGACAGTTGTCGTTAACTAGCCTTTAGAGGTATTCGCAGGGGCGGCCGTACCTTATGTGCTGAAGTGCTGCAGCACATTGCCTATTGGGAAAATTAAATTAGTTTAAAAATATTATCTACAATCAAACACTGTACTGTACAGTGCATTGAAAAAGACGTCAGCCAAAGAATAGGACATTATTCAATCCCCCTCACAACCAGGTAACTACTGGTGCGCTCCACGCCGGGTGCTGTGCGATCACAGCTCACAGAAACCAGGAACTCTGCCTTTTGCACATGCGTGCCGAACTTTTCCGATACAAAGAGAATGTGTTCCGAAGTGACCACCGATAGAGAAGGCCTCAGCATTGCCTGGCGAGCTATGTGTGACGTCATCATAAGTGGCAAGGCCTTCGTGATACACAGGCCATACTGTAGCTCTGATGACGTCACGCTTTGGGTGGGACTTGGAGGCGATACGCATCTGCTCCGCTTGAATAATACACTCGTTTAAATTAGTTAAGAAACTGTTAACACCTTATAAAACCAAAAACCATTCATAAATATTTATTAGTTCTGACATACAATGCATATCCTTCCCCGTAAGGTTCTATTTATCGCGTATATTCGTTCGTTTCAGTGAGTACAGGCTAACACTTTGAGACATATTCTTGCGATTTCTATTCTTTTTCTAGTCAACTGGAACGTTCACATCATACACACTGATAGAAAACAAACAATTGCCAATACAATATACTACAATAATGCAAAATTATTACCGTACCACCAATTCAATACCTGCAAGAAAGATTACGAGTAAGCTAACCTCCAACAACAACAAAACATTTACTGTCACTGTCATGAGATTCAGTTGTTGTTTAAAAAAATGTAGATTTTAAACAGCAAATAATGCCTATACAATTATTTTCATGGAATAACCCTGTTCCATTGCCTATGATTAGAAATTTTATAGGAAAATCTCAGCAGTGTTTTTTCACAATACATTTCTGTCTAAAATGGTAAAATGAATAAATTGGACTTGAATTTTCAAATACACCGAATTCATATAAGCCGTAAGTCTGATTCCATAAAAAATATCTAATGTTACCCATGTTTTTGACATAAGAAATTTTAACTCACCATCTGGACGAGACACGCTTATTTCCCTCAGGATTTAGTCTTCAGGAAAGCTTTGTGGTGATTAATTATTAATTCCTTTAATTAATAGCCTTTTTCCATACCCTAACTCTTTCTTCATCAGAAGGAAACACAGATACTGGAGTGTACCCTCCTTATTTAATTTTGGCTTTGCAGCCAGGCATACAGCAACTCTTAACATGGTGATTTCTTTTTCTGACAACCTTAATTCAATTATACACACATCGTGGTTGATAGTAAAACGCTGAATGCATTAACTCAACTCATTTTACTGTATGGATATAACATTACACAAATAAACTACAAAATTAAAACACTGCAGAGCAATATTCTTAAGCTATAGCCTCACGTGAATACACGCTAACACTATGTTTTCTTCACTAATTGAGGACTTTTCATTAATAATACAGTCGATAACGACTCAGTCTGATATCTATCTGAGTAAACATGCGGCCAACGTTAAAAATTGCAATAAAACAGCGAAGAATTCACATGTAACTCAACTAACTCACGTGCTAAACTTCCCCCCTAACGATCAGCTGATTGTTTTCTCGCGCTTGCTACAATACGGCCTGTACTTCACGAAGGCAGTGTAAGTGGTGACACTATCACCACCGTGCGCGAGGAATCTTGGGTTTTCTGTATGTACGGAATGTAATGGTGGTGAGAAAGTCGTGTTGAGTTACATTGCATTTACATGAGTGATATTTGCGTTTTTTGTCAATTCTGTAAACGAGTTGCGTAATATAAATCAACTCAAGCATGCCACACTGCTGCTCGGTGTCCAGATGTAATGGAAATTACATAAATGAGCAGAAAGTAACGGTCTACAACTTCCCAAAGGAACCAGAGTTACTACAGAAGTGGATAGGTGCAATTAAACGAGATTTTCCGCCAGCTTCATACAGCAAGGTAAGTTTAAAGAAACATTGTACAAATTGGACCAACTTGTTGAGTAATATTTCTGTGCTTTAGAAATGTACGATGAAAATCATCACTTTCTCTGCCCTCTAACCTTAAAACAACTACCGGTAGAGAACATCTTAGTTTAACATTCTGAGTTCTTACCTAAATCTTTATTCGCCAGATTGATGTAAAAATGTTTACGTACAGTACCGGTACTTCTAAAGCTATTATAAAATCATATTATTTTGTTGGCCTATCCCTCATATCTGTAGATTTACTGTAATCGTAACCAGGCCTGTTATTACTTTGGCACTTCTCTAGTTAGAAAAGTGATCATTATAAAATAAATTTAATTTACCCAAATGTGTTAGCCTTGTTTCTGGTTACATAAGATAAGCATGGCCATAGGGCTAGCAACAAGTGTACCATTATGAAACAAACCTAATAAACTTACGGTAGGCCTATTGCTAATTTGGATTATGATAGGTTATGGTAGGCCTATTTTACATTATGACCTATTAGAGTGTGATTATCATTGACCCTTCGAAGGATGTAATACCGGTAGTTCATGTAGTTAATTAGGCCACTGTGGGATGTACAAAATTTGGTGATTTCATAACAAAATAATATCTACCTGTACCACTACAAGCATTTAATTTGCTGTGCTTTATTGAACTTCAAGTGACAATATGGATTTTTTTCTGATGTCACATGAGCTTATTTTGATGGAAGAGTACTCAATTTTCTCTTATTTCTTGTTCTGAAAGACTTTTCACTGTCCCTAGTTTGCAGTAATTGTTTTTTTTTTTTTTTTTTTTTTTTTTTTTTTTTGCTAGGGGCTTTTACGTCGCGCCGACACAGATAGGTCTTATGGCGACGATGGGATAGGAAAGGTCTAGGAGTTGGAAGGAAGCGGCCGTGGCCTTAATTAAGGTGCAGCCCCAGCATTTGCCTGGTGTGAATATGGGAAACCACGGAAAACCATTTTCAGGGCTGCCGATAGTGGGATTCGAACCTACTATCTCCCGGATGCAAGCTCACAGCCGCGCGCCTCTACGCGCGCGGCCAACTCGCCCGGTGCAGTAATTGTTCATCAGGATATTAACTTAATACAAATCCATATATTTTTTCCAATACCCCCTTCCATATAGGCCTATGATGTGTACAAAATTGATACCGGTACATAACAAACTCATCAATGGACCTTCATTGAAAGAAAAACTTGGCCTTCAGTATGGCTTTATATATATTGGAAACTCAACTAAGCCTTTCTTGACCAATGTTGAATATTGTTAAATGTAATGTTAATACACTCTAAGTAATTTACAGAAAGAAAAGAATATATGGTAACAAAAACAGCAGTGGAGTCATGAGTCCTGTTGGGCAGTCAATGCTTTTCATAATCCAGTATTGACTAAAACTCAGAAGCGCATGTTGAGATGTGATTTACATTAGTTATTCAAATAAGGAAACAAATATTCATTGTGGTGACTATAAATTAACTATAAAATAATGAATTACCAAATATTTATAACTGAAAAATACAAGAAGTTGAAATACCTGTTGAAATATGTGCCCTATCATGCTAAATTTTGTCTACTTCATGTCACAGGGCATATTTACAGCAAAAAAGTTTAAAATGTTGAAATACCTGTTAAAATATGTGCCCTGACATGCTAACTTTTGTCTACTTCATGTCACAGGGCATGTTTATACCTGAGAAGTATAAAAAGTTGAAATACATTTCAAAATATGTGCCCTGCCATGCTAAGTTTTGTCTACTTCATGTCACAGGGCATATTTATAGCTGAGAAGTACAAAAAGTTGAAATACCTGTTAAAATATGTGCCCTGTCATGCTAACTTTTGTCTACTTCATGTCGCAGGGCATATTTATAGCTGAGAAGTATCAAAAGTTGAAATACCTGTTAAAATATGTGCCCTGTCATGCTAACTTTTGTCTACTTCATGTCGCAGGGCATATTTATAGCACAAAAGTTTAAAAAGTTGAAATACCTGTTAAAATATGTGCCCTGACATGCTAACTTTTATCTACTTCATGTCACAGGGCATATTTATAGTTGAGAAGTATCAAAAGTTGAAATACCTGTCAAAATATGTGCCCTGACATGCTAAGTTTTGTCTACTTCATGTCGCAGGGCATATTTATAGCTGAGAAGTATAAAAAGTTGAAATACCTGTTAAAATATGTGCCCTGTCATGCTAACTTTTGTCTACTTCATGTCACAGGGCATATTTATACCTGAGAAGAATAAAAAGTTGAAATACATGTCAAAATATGTGCCCTGTCATGCTAACTTTTGTCTACTTCATGTCACAGGGCATATTTATAGCTGAGAAGTATAAAAAGTTGAAATACCTGTTAAAATATGTGCCCTGTCATGCTAACTTTTGTCTACTTCATGTCGCAGGGCATATTTATAGCTGAGAAGTATAAAAAGTTGAAATACCTGTTAAAATATGTGCCCTGTCATGCTAACTTTTGTCTACTTCATGTTGCAGGGCATATTTATAGCTGAGAAGTATAAAAAGTTGAAATACCTGTCAAAATATGTGCCCTGTCATGCTAACTTTTGTCTACTTCATGTCACAGGGCATATTTACAGCACAAAAGTTTAAAAAAAGTTGAAATACCTATTAAAATATGTGCCCTGACATGCTGACTTTTGTCTACTTCATGTCACAGGGCATATTTATACCTGAGAAGTATAAAAAGTTGAAATACATGTCAAAATATGTGCCGTGTCATGCTAACTTAAGTCTATTTCATGGGACCGGGTAAAGCAGTTTTTCTTGTCATTACAGCATTTGTTTCAAAATCATTGCACAGTTAATCATGTTCATAGCCATCACCATTATCAGGTTTAGCACCTAAACTTAAACAAATATTCTGTTTATAATAGCCTTCAAACTATTCTATTAGCTGCAATATTTTATGATGATTAGGACTAGTCATCACCATTATCAGGATTAATACCTAAAAATTAAACATATTCTGTTTATAATAGCCTTCAAACAATTTTAGTAGCTGCAATATTTTATGATGATTAGGCCTAGTCATCGCCATTATCAGGATGAATACCTAAAAATTTAACAAATACGGTATTCTGTTTATAATAGCCTTCGAACTATTCCAGTAGCTGTAATATTTTATGATGATTAGCCCAACACCAAAACTGAAGAGTAGGCCTACTCAGGAATAGGACCATTCAGACACCACTGTGTATTTGCCTATTGACCTATATAATAGGGAAAATAAATAAATAAACAGACAAATACTAGTAGCTGTTCTCTAACATATTATGAGACTAACACAAAATTAATGAAAACTATACCTGAGCAAAAGTCTGTTCCAGTATTATTGTCTATTTGTATTACAGCAAAAATATTAGGCTATTGATGGAGAAATAAAAAAATACTTGCAGTCAGTAGCTTACAGTTCTGTATCAAATACTCTGGTAAAATTATCAGCTGTTTCTTCATCGTCACGGTCTTCTAAATCCATTACAATACCTTCACCTACTCAGATAGCTTCAGTTAATCCTCTTGTCTTGGGCCTAAACATTTTCAATATTGCACACGAATTGCAACTAGGACAACGTGCATAATTATTACTGCCCTTCAATATCACTAATACATGGAATTTGATACTAGTGTCACTAGCTGCCCACCAGGACTTGTCCCACTTATAATTCATAATATCATAAATATTCACCATTTTTAAGACCTTTCCAGTAATAGAAATATATTCCAAAATATGCTTGTTTCCAGAATATAATTTCATATGATTCTTTATACTCCCACGGAAGCTAATAAAAAATTTAGAATTGGTTACACTTTATCCATAGTCAGCTATATACCACAGCTTAGTTAAGTCCTGATGGTCAAGAAAGAGTTACATACATGTTATATTTGTATCTATTCGTATTGGAAAAGAAGTTTGTAGATTATCTCCATTTTATTTTATTTTTTACCACTTTCAGGTCTCTGAGCTTCATTTTACATCCCATGACATTATCAGGAAACAGGTGTGTATGACGAAGAAACAGGCGCTTGGAAGTCTTAGGTTGAATTCTTTATGATCATTATGTAAAATTTATTTTGAGAAAATAACAATTTGGTTGACATAATTGTATAATTTCCCTGTAATAAAGTGACAGTATTTATTATAAACTGTTATTCAGTGTACTTACTTATGACCATCTACAAGACCCATCTTCCCAAATTCAGTAATCCTTGAAGAAGCGAGTCTTGCAGGAATTTGTTGAAGTACCCTGTTTACAATGCTGTACTTAGGATAATCGGTTTATACGAGTATTAAATACACAACATATTCTATAGCTATCATAATGGTACAGAATGTCTCTCTTTGTTAACATTCTTCTGCAATAAAACTATGTACAGTATGTAAATTCCTTGCAGGGTGAATATTCCCATAGGTACAGTACTGTATGTATCCACATTTTTGGGACGTACAATGGACCTTCTACTTAAGTGATCTGTAGCGGTAAGTAAACCATAAATTACTCGTATGTGAACTGAATACTATTTGATTAATCAACAAACTCTCATATTCAATACTTTCTTCAGTTATGGCAGATTAACAATATCTAACAACTATTATGAATGTATTAGAGAGTCAAGAGAACATGTTTTATTTTCAGTTATCATTTATTTATTTATTGTGGACATACTGCTTACGTTTAGCGTACATTATTTTGCGTAAGAAATCTTGATTTGAATATGTACTTGAAATCATGTTTTATTTATGTTCTTTGCAGACGATATTTCAAAAATACTTTGTTAGGTTTATTTAGCTGCTACATTCTAAATTAATACATAAAATAATTAAGAACGTGTGCAAGTGCAACGCTCGTTATTAATAGCTATATAGCAACTTCATGTTGCCTAACGGGAGAATGGTCTCCCGTCTCCGTGTAACCACCTGTGATGACGTCACGCTCGTATGCGGAGGCCTTCTCTATCGGTGGTCACGGTTCCGATCGGCTGTGAAAACAACAGCCAAGACATCACTTCACAGCGATTCTTCGTTCGACCACAGTCAGGCAGCACTTGCACTAGGCACACATGCATTACGAACGATATGAGAACGTGGCAGCTGGCACCCTCTTGACTCAGCGGTAGTACAAGGTTTGTCCGGAAAATACGTATAAATCCGTCGGGGTGACGTATCACGTATCGTGGAGGCGCCGCCAGGTGGCACTGCTGTTGTCGCCAATCTTCTCAACGCTCAGTTCGAGTCGGAGAGCTCTGCGTGTCAGTAGCAGTGTGCGGCTGCTTGTTGAAAGTTACCCGTTTTCATCTGCCGTCGGTATGGAGCTCTCTCTGATTGAGGAACAGCGCATCAACATCAAGTCTCAGAGCTCGTGTGGCCCGAGTTCGACCGGATTTGGCACAAGGGGGCAGGTGGATCCTTCATCACGACAATGCGCCCGCTCACACGTCGCTCGTTGTGCGTGAGTTTTTGGCCCGAAGCTCAATCACCGTGACAGACCACCCGCCTTATTCACCCGATTTAGCCCCTTGTGACTTCTTCCTGTTCCCGAAATGCAAAATGGTGCTTCGGGGGCGGCACTTGGGTGATGTGGAAGCCATCAAGGGAGAAACGACACGGCAACTGAACAGCATCACAACTGAAGACTTTCAACAGTGGAAACGGCGTTGACAGAAGTGCATCTTGTCTCAGGGAGGGTACTTTGAAGGAGACCATATTGTAATACCTGAATAATTGTCAAATAAAGTTATTATTCAACTTTTATACGCATTTTCCGGACAAACCTCGTATTTAAGAGAGGATCGCTCAAAGCAAACGGGAAAAAGAAATATTATAGAGCTGTTCGCGCCAGGTCTTTTAATACCAAAGAGGATAGAATACTACCAACTTGCCTATTCCATAGCCACATTTGTAAATCGATGAACTATAAAAATTGTACTTTTTATGTTGTCAAAATAAGGACATGATATTGTGATTTTCTTTAATTAATATGTCTACTTTATAAATGACACTATAAAAACATAACATATAATTTTGCATTACGACGTTGCTGGTTTTATTTCAATGATGTTGGTAACATTGGGAAGTTCTGTTTTTGGGCGCTCACACCAAGTGTTTGAGATCGTGAATATTTTGCCATTGCATGTGTTATTGTGTGTTTAATTATATAGTTTTTTTAGTTTTTTATGAGGAATGTGTATATGTGTTGGGGTTGCTTGCGTGTTTGTTCAGCGTGGAAAACTCAGTGGAGAGCCTCTTGAAAACCACATACCGGTATGTTTCTAAATATTTTTATTTTTTGGAGTGGGGATGGGTTACAGCACGCAACTGATTTTCTGCACCAGCCGCCACTGGATATTCGTACAACAACGAGAAGAGTCGGCTCAGTCAAATGGCTTACATTGTCTACCCCTGCGTTAGTGCTCATGACTACAGAAGAAAATTATGGAAAAATGGCCAGAAAATTGTAAAAAAACAGTATTTGAAAGCAAAGAACTAGGTTGAAAAGCTTACCAGCGCGAGTAGTAGGACACACAAGGCAACGATGACCTTCATATTGATGTAGGGCGTATTCTGACAAAATTTGGTGATTGCCTTGATGAATATATACCTGAAGGTGTGTTGCAACATGACATATGTTATCGAGTCCTACAACATTATCTGCAATGTCAATGTGTATCGCTGAGGCTGAAAGATATGATAATATTATTATCTTTTCGTCCCGCTTTTACGCTTTATCGAGACAAAGGAAAGTGCAGTAAAAAATACACAGTCGTGACGCTCAATATTTCATTTCATTCTATGACGTAGATGCCTTATTCCCGTACTCAAAAACTTTGGAAAAAGACACTTGACCGTAATGGCCCTGTTCCCGTAATGTCACATATTTCAATGAGAGGTGGCAATATGTCGTGTGGACCGGACCTACAGTGTGATTCCTTCTCCCGGTAAGTAATGTGTGGATTCCTGAAGAGTTATCTGCTAGCATTTTAGTGTTTGCAGTTATAATAATAACAATAATAATAATAATAATAAGTTAAGATCGTGTGTATTTTGGGTGCGCCTTATTTCCATCTATAAGAATGAACAATGTCCGCCTCTGTGGTGTAGTGGTTAGTGTGATTAGCTGCCACCCCCGAAGGCCCGGGTTCGATTCCCGGCTCTGCCACTAAATTTGAAAAGTGGTACGAGGGCTGGAACGGGGTCCACTCAGCCCCGGGAGGTCAAATGAGTAGAGGTGGGTTCGATTCCCACCTCAGCCATCCTGGAAGTGGTTTTCCGTGGTTTCCCAATTCTCCTCCAGGCAAATGCCGGGATGGTACCTAACTTTAGGCCTCAGCCGCTTCCTTCCCTCTTCCTTGTCTATCCATTCCAATCTTCCCATCCCCCCGCAAGGCCCCTGTTCAGCTTAGCAGGTGAGGCCGTCTGGGCGAGGTACTGGTCATCCTCGGTTGTATCCACCGACCCAGAGTCTGAAGCTCCAGGACACTACCCTTGAGGCGGTAGAGGTGGGCTCCCTCGCTGAGTCCGAGGGAAAGGACGACCCTGGAGGGTAAACAGATTAAGAAAGAAAAAAAGAAAGAAAGAAGAATGAACAATACTTCATTTATGGTTTCCAGGCAGTGTTCATGACAATATAATGTGTACTGAAGGCGTGTTAATGTTGTCTTGTAAGTATGAAAGTGAAAATCCACAGCCTGTTTCCAGTCATTCGACCGGGTCAGGAATGAATGAAGCCCCATCTAGCGGCAAGTTTAGGAATTGTGCCAGCTGCCGAGGCCTGTCGCACTCCTCTGGGGCAATGACAGATGAAATGTAATGATATTGGAGAGTGTTGATGGAATGAAAGATGACAGGGAAAACCGGAGTCCCCGGAGAAAAACCTGTCCCGCTTCCGCTTTGTCCAGCAAAAACTCACGTGGAGTGACCGGGATTTGAACCACGGAACCCAGCGCTGAGAGACCGGCGCGCTGCCGCCTGAGCCACAGAGTCTCATCTTGTAAGTATATGATCGTTTAATAGTGATTTTAGACACAAATATTGCATCACGTTTGTGTCATAAGTGGCAGCCATTTTTGTTTTAGCTTAAACTTGATCCATAGAGAACATTCCGAAGAAAGGAACTTGATATGACGTTTATGATCTTTGCCCAAGTGTCAGCCATATTGATCGATTTGTCCAGACTGTCATGGAGACCATGAAGAAGACAGGCACAATGTATGTTCTTCACGGTGTTGCCTAGGACACAGAGTTCGCATAAATTATTATTATTTATTATTGTTATTATACCCAATACTGTGGGGGTAATACAGTCAACGGTCTTGAAGGAAGATTGTTGACTGCCATCTTTGAATTTGACGCAAATAATTATGTGCTCCCAAAATAAACAAGGAAAACCCAAGGAATTTAATAAATACAACTGTGAATTATATATTATTGAGTTCGTGCTGGTTCCCGGTGGAGAGTGGACGTAGTGTACCGAGGTGATAGCGGTTTTCTGAGCGTGTGGTGCAATTCGTGTTCTGTTTTTATTCTTTCTCTCTGTACATTTCGGAGTGGTGAGAGAGAATCGTAGCTGGTTTATGTGGCTTGTGTCTCGGGAGCGCAGAGTGTGGAGCCGCTCGGAACATTTCGGCTCTCTCCGGTTCCGCGGACTATACACTGGGTACCCCCGGTACATCACGCGTGTAGCCACTCGAATTGTTTCGGCTTTCTTCGGTTCACGAACTAGGCTGCGTACGTCAGTTGTCGCGGTGAATGTGGCACTTGCAGGCTGCTTATCGCGCCACTTTTTTAAGCATGAATTTCCTTCATTCTTAAGCAATATTACAAATTAAATCTGTCCCTCCAGGCGCCGTACATGTATGTGTTGACTTTTTCCCACAATCCTGACCTCATGGAGGAGTCGAGTGGGGGTAATAATATGGCGGAGGAGACAGTTTTAGTTGACAGTAGAGTTATACCCATTAAGGAGACTATCGTGCTTCCTGATCCCTTAAGATCTGACCATAATTCTTAATGAAAGGAAATTTGTTAGTACTAACCAAATCTCTCGTAGAGGTAAAAAATCGGATTCAAATTGAATTTCACTCCCGCACCAAGGCCAATCTTTTCCTGTCAAATCCCATTCTACAGGAAAAGCACCTTAAATGTTTTATTCCTCCTTCTATGTATAAGGTTGGAGTGATCCGAGGGGTGGATAAGGACTTAACCGAAGAGGAAGTTCGCAAATGCTCTGAATCGCCCGTACCTATAGTGGGAGCACAGCGTATGAACAGGCGTTCAATGCAGGATGGCAAGGAGTCCTACATTCCCACAGGAACAATTAAGATCACATTCCGCTGCCCGGACAATACCGCCATATGTATCTATCTATAGGGTTCGATCCCTGGTTTAACCCTTTGTTTTTCTAGCCACAATATGCCATAAATGTCAACGTTATGGACATAGTCGGAATAATTGTCGAGCTACAAGCCCTCGATGTGCCAATAGCGCACAAGATCGCGAGACCCAAGTGTATACGGATTCACGACGACAATGTTTCAATAATAATAATAATAATAATAATAATAATAATAATAATAATAATAATAATAATAATAATAATAATAATAATAATAATATACTTAATGTGTGCAAGAGATAGTTAAAAGTTCAATGTATTTTAAGTATTAATATGTTAATAATAATACTACTACTTCTGTAATATACGTGGTTTAGTTACAAGATTAATTTTTCTCAAGTAATAATGTTATTAGAAGAGTTATGTATATAAGTAACAGAGTCCTGTAAATATGTAAGAAACATAATGAGTGAATAAATACTACTACTACTACATCAAGTGGGATCCCACCACTGCCCCGAGCATAAACGTCAACAGGAATTAAAGAGGAAGATTACAATGGAATTTAATATTTCAACTTCACAGTCCTATTTTGCCCCAGTAGAAAATATATTCGCCTTTCTCATGTCCCCACAACAATCCCCCCTACCACGATCTTCTTCTGAAGTTCCACAATCTCCTACGCCAAGGAAAAGGAAATTTACGGCGGTTGTACAATTGTCACCACCTAAACACGATCCTTCACCAGGATTCGATGTACGGGGATACCTGATATTCTCCATATGCCTTCTCCGTGCAGGAGTGAACCTACTCTCATGTCTTACGTATCTAGGAATCGTACACCGGTTCTTTCTATTACTATTAATAATTATGATAGCACTTTAAAAGAACGCTTCCCGGTATCTCCCCCTTTCAATGCCACAATTAACGCTATTTCCGATAAATTATCTGCCTGTATTCGGGCAGCGGAACATGATTCGAAATGGTCTAAGATGCTTCTAACCATGCATGCGGAAGTCATATCACTTCTCCACGCTTTAGCACTGTCTGCTCCGAAATCATGATTATTCTACAGAGGAATGCACATAGTGTTTTAAGTAAGAGACACGAACTATTTTTACTTATTGATTCCTATAAACCACACATAATTTTGCTCAGCGAAACTTGGCTGCCTCCAGCCAAACAATTTCATATTCCAAATTATGGTTGTATTCGTCATGATAACTATGGTTATGATGGGGCCTGTATTTTGGTATCCAACCAAATTCATTTCCGTTCTACACCTTTGCCATGCAGAATTCCGGGTATACAAGTGTTTTCAATTTCTGTTGCAAACATTAATATTATTTCTCTCTACTGTCCACCGAAAATTCAAGGCTCATATGATAATTGGGCACAATTTTTATCTCAATCTCTGTAACCTTTTATCCTGGGGGAGACTTCAATTGTCACCATCATAGCTGGGGATGCGAGATATCTTGTCCTAAAGGAAATAATGTAGCTAAATTAGCAGCAATATTTAATTTACGCATCTTAAATGACGGTTCGCAAACTCGGGTGATGTCACAGTTTCAAAAGAAAAGTGCTGTTGACTTATCTTGGAAGTGAAGCTTCCACGGTGTGAAGAATTATTTAATTTAATTTCCAGGTTTAACCGTGTTGTAGTTGTCTGCACATCACGTACAGTTTGCCGACGTTTCGAATACATTGCAGTATTCTTTATCAAGGCGACTGAAATACCCCTACTCGATCCGAGGTAATCAGTCTCCCAGGCAGAAATTTACACTACTAGAGTGGCCCTGACCATGGCCGTTTATATCCTAGCCTTTCTGGCTGACGTAAGCCCTGGCTGTCTCGTGAGTATTCTGGAAGGTATGTGTCACAGCCAGGTAGCGGGGGCTTGCCCGCGCTGTTATGTAATGGGGTTCGGGCCCGTGTGTTTATGTTGTGGTCTGTATGTCTTAAACTATGAATGATAGGCATCCAAGAATTACTGATTTTATATCCTTCTTCTAAATTTATGTTGTTCGGATGTTTCTTGATTTCGATAGCCTCGCGGATTTTCCTTTCCAGATTCCAAGGGATAGCAGCTAGGATCTTGGTCTTGTCAAATTATATTCCGTGCCTTGTTTCGTAGGAATGCT
The DNA here is from genome assembly GCF_040414725.1 of Anabrus simplex. NCBI lineage: Eukaryota > Metazoa > Arthropoda > Insecta > Orthoptera > Tettigoniidae > Anabrus > Anabrus simplex. Next base: position 175,899,854 of record NC_090279.1, on the reverse strand, counting down.
TGGCTACCGCTGAAATATCTGTGTTTTGGTTCTTGGTGTGACGGATATGTTCTTTTTTTGTTGACTTAACAATGTGTAATAGTGAAATGGCACACAGAGTTGAATGGGAGGTAGTAAGGGACACTCATTCGAGTGATCATTTCCCCATCCTTATTGTCCTTGCTGACTGTCATCAAGCCAAGGCCCCACACCGCTGGCTGCACAGAAGCGTGTGACTGGGGAAGACATGTCCATGCGCGTACTGCCATGTTGCGGGCGCTCCTAAGCTTGACGCGGAGATCGTATGGAATTCATCCTTTAACTTACATTTCGCACACATGAAAACATTCGCCTTATAAAATTAATGACAGCCTAAACCGACTACCGTGTACACACGCAATAAATATACATAATATCAAGACTGTGGTAATATTAAAATATACTTCTGTATAAACACTGAACAATCTACACAAATCCTTTGGATAGCCTATAGGTGGCGCACCTTAAAAAGAAACCTTTAACAGACTGAATAAGAAGACTGAAAAATACACTAGCGGTACCTCGAAAATGATCATGTCGCTCACTTTAATATAAGGGCCATGTTTGTAACTGATGTGTTTGAACATTGTACGTATGGCAAGAAGGCCAGTCTCAAAGGGTGAGAAACACGTGGCAATCTGTCTCTTGAGAAACCTAGGATCAACAATTATTTAGCTTTATTGAAAATATGAAGACATGTTCAAAAAGCGGTCTACAACTTCAGTATGACTACATATCGTGAGATAAAAATTGCCTGTCTCTCAGCAGACTGAACAACACATAAATTAAGTATTTTACAAACTCCTGTACCGATAACAATAATATTCAATATCAACAAAAAAGGAAACCTGTGAAATAAAATCTTTCTATGAAAGGTACATAGCTTATGATTCCTCTCAGACAAGTCATTACAGGAAACGTTACTCAATTATCTGAACAGATTGTTTAAAAAGTACATGACTGCAGAAATCTTTCTAAAACAATCAGATACATGTTTTATCCTTTTCTGAATATGAAACGCCGGCTCTGCGGTGTAGGGGTAGCGTGTCTACTTCATACCCGGAGGCTCCGGGTTCAATCCCCGGCCAAGTCAGAGATTTGTACCTGGATCTAAGTGCTGGTTCGAGGTCCACTCAGTATACGTGATTACAATTGCGGAGCCATCTGACGGTGACATAACGGCCGAGAGGATTCGCCGTGCTGACCACATGACACCTCGTAATCTGCAGGCCTTCAAGCTGAGTAGCGGTCGCTTACTAGGCCATGGCCTTTAGGCCTGTTGTGCCATAGGGTTTGGTTTGGATATGAAATAACGTAATTGGATGAGTAGAAGTTAAATTATCATGTTTGTGTGATTTGGATTTAGGTAAATGCTGCCTGACATTCGTTATACTGGTGCTAGACTTCTGTTGTGTATTTCTTAAAATGAAATTGATGTCTAGAGTTCGTTTGAGTTTCTCTGCGCGGTTTAGGCTTAAGCTTTATTTTTTTACAATTTGTTTTACGTCGCACCGGCACAGAAAGGTCTTATGGCGACGATGGAATAGGAAAGGCCTAGGAATGGGAAGGAAGAGCATGTGGCCTTAATTAAAAGTACAGCCCCAGCATTTGCCTGGTGTGAAAATGGGAAACCACGGAAAACCATCTTCAGGCCTGCCGACAGTGGGGTTCGAACCCTCTATATTCCGGATGCAAGCTCACAGCTGCGCGGTCTTAACCGCACGGCCAACTCGCCTGATTAGGCTTAAGTAAGAATGTTATCATTTAAGATGTAAAACCCTCCTCATAATAATATATTCTTAAATATTACTGCTTTTACAAACTCATTGAAAGTGCGTTCTAATATTTCTCTAATATGAGCACCATGGTTTACACTAGAAAGAAAATAAAATGAAATTGAAAGTAAAGCACTTGCAAACAAAAAAAATTAATATCATAGTGAAAACTTAATTTGATTAGCGTTTTCTAATGCAGACTAGGATTGACAAGATTGTAATGAGCTTTGGTTATACTTTATATTGTCAAATTTTTCTGGAATAGCGTATTAACAACTGTATTCTTTTATTATAAAGCAAGTGGGAAAAATTGGAGAAATGAAGACATACGATACTAATAAATTATTTTTCAGATAATTGATAATTTGAAGCAATACGCTACCCTAATATCAGAAGGTTTTATCAAGTTGTATCAATCATATCTTACGGATTCTAGTCCCAGGTTTATCAAATTTGTAATACCGCTACACAGTATGTATGAAAAATATGTAGTCTTTTTCAGAACAGCTTTTTAGTTCTAAACAATTATCTCCAATGAATTGGAAAAAGGCAAACAAAAAAATGAAGCCCAAGTATTCTAAATTTCATGTCCATGCGTTCTCTGAATCAACCACCCTATAACCTGTTTAGTTCTCGATTATGGTAAATGAATGTTATTTTTTAACAGTTCAATTTTTACTCACATGTGAAAAGAAATACCAGATCCCTTCTGATAGCAGTCTGTACAAATGAAGGATGCACACGAATTCACCCTCGTGAATATCTTTCCATTCCACAGGTAACGCTAACTTTAGGCCTAATATTTCCGATCAATTAATCTAACGTAATGTATCAGCTCCCACCTTCCTTGAAAATATTTGACAATATATTATCATTCCGTCACATATAATACCAAACCAGATCCACTAACAGGCATGATTCAAATCGAAAACATGCAAGGGTCTGTAAACATTACCACGTGCTAGCCATGCATTCGAAGCTGAAGTGCCCGCAACATGGCGATGCGCGAAAGTGTTCAATATTCCGCTTAGCATCAGCGCGCTCTGTGAGACTAGATAAGTAATATTAAAGTCTTTGCATCAAGCAGATATACACCCGGTCAAGATGGGTAGGAGAATGCTGTACTTTAATACAATCCAATTTCAACAGCTTTTGGTGGACAAGTTATCTGGTATTGACTGTCAACTTATGCCCTATAATACATTTATTTCACTAAAATTACTCAGTATTCAGATCTATACCATCCTAAACGGCCAATTATTAGACCCAAAACTATCCTATATGCATGCTGGTGGGACAATGAGTTTGTCACTTTAATTTCACAAAGGAAAGCAGCACTTCGCTCCTTTCAACGTTTGGGAACTTTCCAAGCATATTTACATTATAAAGTACTAATCACTCAAATTAAAAAGAAATTAAACGACAATCGCCATCAAAACACACATGGAGAGTGATTGCACAACTATCAAACCATTTTCTTCGCACACCATCTATTGTACACTATAATATGGAGGTTAAAATGCTTTTCTTTCATCAGCTAACCACGGATTTTGTCTTCCCTCATTATAGTTTCCATATCCCTCCTATATCAAATAAATTTTCTTCTCTTTTTAGGCCCTTTGATATCTACGAATTAAATCTGGCTATCAAGACGTCACGTACCTCGGCCCCCGGTCGGATGATATATCGTATTCGGTATCAAAACAACTTCCTACATTGGCGGGACAGACCTTAATTCAGACCTTCAATCGTCGCCTCGAGTCTGCTCAGATTCCTACCACATGGAACGAATTTTATTTGGTACCCATCTTAAAACCAGGTAAAAACCCTCTACGTCCAGAGAGTTACAGGGGCATTTACCTTAAAAAATGCCTACGGAAAATTTTCCAAGAAATTTTTCTAGAGCGCCTAAAATGGTCCTTAGAATATTATAATTTACTTCCCAGACACCAATTCGCATTCCTCCCGGGTCGTTCTGCCACCGACGCTATTAACTTGTTGTTAACTGATATTACTCTCGCATGCTGTCGGAAAGAACCCTTGATGGCTATATTTTATGACCTGCGTAGGGAACCCTTGATGGGTATATTTTATGACCTGCGTAGGGCTTATGACAACGTTGAACTCCACGTGTTACTTCAAAATTGCTCCTTTATAACTTCCCGCCCCTATTTGTTAATCTTCTCTTGAACACGATTTCGAACAGAATACTTCAATTAAAACACTTTCCGCATATCAAGGCACGAATGACGTCTCAGGGTCTGCCCCAAGGTGATATTCTCAGTCCTATTTTATTTACCCTATATTCAAAATCCCTAGAGGAAATTATAACACGCAGGGCTCGTATGTTGCAATTTGCCGATGACCTGGTTATATATCTTAGTCTCCCTTCCCTCGAAGCAATCTACACTTCCTTACACACGACTATCCTGGATTTGATTTCTTGGCTTCAAGCTCATACACTAGAATCCCCCTGTGTGGGGTGGTAGAATAACACCCACGGTTCCCCTGCCTGTCGTAAGAGGCGACTAAAAGGAACCCCGGTGGCTCTGAACTTGGGAGCGTGAGTTGGCGTCCATGGGGCCCTTAGCTGAGCCCTGGCATTGCTTCTACTTACTTGTGCCTGGCTCCTCACTTTTATCCTTCCTATCCGACCTCCCTTGGTCAACTGTTATTCTTTTCCGACCCCGACGGTATTATGTATGGAGGCATAGGGAGTCTTTCATTTTCACGCCCTTCGTGCCCTTCGTGCCCTTCGTGCCCTTCGTCTTCCTTTGGCCCATTCCTTAATTTTTCGAAGAATCGTGTCCCTTCCACATTTCCTCTCTGATTAGTGTTATATAGAGGATGGTTGCCCAGTTGTACGTCCTCTTAAAACAATAAAAACCATCACCACCTCATACACTACAAGTGGCCTACGAAAAATGTAAAGCGGTAATTTTCTCTTGGTCACATCGTACTAGTGTTTACAGTGCACTATAACTTCTGGTATAGGCTAGAGCAATTTTGTTACTTTCACAGATCTGTCCCTGTCTTATCCTTGGCTTTGTCAATATGAAAGTGACTGAGATATGAGCGATGCTAGTAATGCCAACCCTTATGCAGTCAGTCCCTGCTATAAATGGTGTGAAAAAGTTGCCCATAGGGTCGGTTGGTGAATGCATTTCAGTGGGCTTGGGAGACTGATATGTAATAGCAACTCTGGCTCGGTGAAGAAAGCAACGGGAAACTACCTCACTCCTCATTTCCCTAGTACGCTTCTTCAGTGATGCCTACGCCATCTATGACAGCTGATGGCAGAGCTGTTGAAGATCCCACCAGCGGCATCGCTGACGGACTGAACATACATACACATCGTACTGATCACCCGCCTGTCCTCTTTCTAGGTTTCTCGATCCCGATTGTCCCGTCGAATAAACACTTAGGTATTTACCTTGACAGGAAATTATTATAGCACTCTCACATTCAGTACCTTGCAGGGAGATCTCTGCCGAAAAACATTACTCTCTGCCTTAATGAATAGGTTTTAGGGATCCGATTCGTGTACAATGCTACTGTTATATAAAACATCATTCGTTCGACTTTTGATTATGACACGGGTTTCATTGATACGGCGGCTAATAAGCAACTTTCTAAATTGGACTCGATTCAGGTACAATTTATTGAACTCTGCATCTGGGCTCTGCAGTCTTCCCCCAGTAACGCGACTTTGGTTGAGGCTGCGGAATTGTATTTGAGGAGAAAATTGCTTGCCTCCAAATTTATTCTCAGGACTCTCTCGATTACCTCCCACCCGTTCCTTCCAAAATTATCCTTACTAGTACGCTACTATCAGGAACGAGGTACTCCCCTACGCCGCTACCCAGCTCTTGCCTGGGCATATAATTCCCTTTTTTCCGTTCGAAGTTCTATCATACTGAACGTACCCCGTCTACATCTAATTACCTTCTTACCTTTCAAGAAAATTACTACGTCCCCTAAATTATTCTTCCCTCATTCGGTGGTTCTCAACCATTCGGTCAATTGTTTGGAACCAGTTGTAATAAATACGTACGAGTAGCACTGTCACAGGATGTCCATTACCTTTCCCCAATCGTATATACCGATGGGTCCAAACATAACAACCCTCCAGGTGTAGGGACTGCTGTTTTATCACAAGATCTACACATTTAAAAACAATATACATTCCCGTCGTAGACATCTATTTTTACGGTGGAGGCTTTTGCGATCCGTCAAGCCTTACTATGCATAAAGCATTCTCACCTCACTAGTGCCTACATTGCATCTGATTCCCTGAGTGTACTCCAAGCTTTAAACAATCCAAGTTTCCGGAAAAATTGGTACATTCAAAATCTTCGAAAAATTTGTTTTGATACATCAATTAGGAATAATGGTTACATTACTTTGGATTACTGGTCATTCTAATATTAAAGGGAATTAACAGGCTGATGCCTTGGCTAATGTGGCGGCTAAAAGACATGGCGTAGCATACCATTTGGCATTAACCTTTACTGATTTTTGGAACTGTTATAGAGATGCGTTCAGACAATTATGGCAAGATGATTGAAGTCACCCCTTGAGTGGAACGGGTCGAAATAGGTTTACTCTCCTTCCATTTCCCAACGGCGGAGAGAAGGGAAGAACTGAATGAAGCAAATTTTTCTGCGTCTGAACTCGGAGCGAGCGGCAGGGAGTCAGCGTCTGTTCACCTAGTTGGTACGGCTGCATACAAAGCTCTGGAACTAACCACTCCAGTTCTAGTCACCCAGCAAAATCTGGACCCACAAGTGTCAACAAGCGTAGACATGGATCGTGAGAGGAATAACTTCTATACCCCAGGTGGTAATCAATCCATCGGTGCTCAAGGTAGCATCGCAACCGGACTATCGGATTCTGAAGAGTCCGGCCAACCACGAAAACCGAGGGAGTCGGAGACCTCTGGCAAACTTCCCACCAAGACAAAGACGTACATAGAGACATTGAATATCAACACACTAGTCAGAGCAGCGAAATTACTAGAGTTGGAAAAGATGCTAGATGAACAGAAGATTCAGATACTAGGAATCCAAGAGGCGCTCATGACAGATGACAATATGATAGACTTCGGCAACTACAGGTTATTCAAGAGCAAAGCAGAAAGGAAAGTAGGTAAAGGAACACCATTCCTGGGAATGGCCTTCGCTGTCAACAAGAACATACTCAACTAAGTAACGGAAGTCAAACCAATAAACAACAGGCTGATGACGATGAGGCTCAAATGTGCTAACAAGTAGGCTACTATACAATAGTCAACATACACGCAAAGTAAACGAAGATAATAAGAGAGACAAAGGAGTCAAACGGTACTGGGACCAACTTGAGAAAACAATAAGAAAAATCCCTAAATGAGATGTTAAAATTCTACTGGGCGACGTCAATGCGCAATTAGGCAGAGAAAGACGATTTAGAGAAACAATAGGACATTACCCCGGGCATAAGGTCACTAATAAAAATGGCCAGAGACTGGTGGAGTTGTGTCATCAGCACAATATGAAGATAATGTCGACGCACTTCAAGAAGGAGATCAGGAAAACTAAGACCTGGCGTTCATCAGTAACGTCCTCAGGAGAATACCAGATTGATCATGTATCAATAACACACAAAAACCACATAGAAATTATGAACGTTCAAGTGAGAAAGGGGGTAAACATCTACTCCGATCACTACCTCACGAGAATCAAAATTAAACTGCCACCAAAGAGAATAAAGAAGAAGACTCCACGGATACGAAAGTTCGATACAACGAAACTACAATCATCAGGAATGAAAAAGGAATGGGAAGAGGAGACAGCAACGACCTGGGGAGAATTCAAAGAGAAGATACCGGTAATTAAGAAAGGTAAAGAGAAAGTCCTCTCACCAAAACAAAGAGACACACATGGTGGAATGACATATGTGAAGAAGCAATTGAGAATAGAAAATCAGCATAAACGCAATTGGAACAGCGACAAAACGGAAACCAAATTATCAATATACAGTATTAGAGTCAAGGAAGCAAACGATAAGATACATCAGAAAGGTCAAAAGAGAATATCTAAAGGACCAGTTGAGATGGGCAGAAGAGAACTTTCGTAACCACAATAAGAGAGAGTTCTACAAGACGTTCGAATGCAGAATCACAGGATATCAACCACAAAACCTTTGCTTCCAAAAAGAGAATAGAGAACTGGCACTGAACAACAAAGACAACTGCGAAACACTAGCAAAACTTTGAACTCCTGAATTGTCCAGAACCCACAAGAGATTCCCAGGGATACAACGGATCAACAGAAATAAGAAGACAGAAGCACCAGATGAATTAGGAATCAGGAAGGCACAAATCATGAAAATAAAAAACGGTAGAGCTGCAGGAGAAGATGGAATCGTAGCCGAACTACTAAAGGAATTCGGACTGAAAACAATCAGTGAAATTATGAATATAATACAAGATATTTGGGAAATTGAAACACTGCCTGAAGACTGGAAAAGTGCAGTCATATTCCCTTTCATAAGAAAGGAGATAGAATGGATGTAGATTACTACAGAGGAGTATCGCTATCATCATCTGCATATAAGATTCTATCATAGTGCCTGCTAGATAGAGTACAGTCGCAACTGGAACACACGATAGGAGAATACCAAACAGGCTTCAGACCTGGAAGATATTGTGCTGAATAGATACTCAATCTGAAAACAATTATGAGATATCATGCAATGAGAAGCAAAGAGATCGTTTGCTCTTTCGTAGACTTCAAGAAGGCTTACGATTCTGTAAACGGACAATCGCTGATACAAGAACAAGGGGAGAGGCCTTGACGAGAAGACGACGAACCTCATCAGACAGACACTAACGGACACTAAATCCAAAATCAAATTCATGGGGGAACTACCACATTCATTCGGAATTAGAACGGTAGTAAGAGAAGGTGATGGTCTGTCACCTATTCTTTTGAACATAGTACTGGACAAAGTTATAAGCGAATGGAAAAAGGAACTGAAGGCACAGGGACTTCACAAGCCCATTAGGTTAGGAAGAAAGAACAAGGGAATTAATATCAGGTTTCTGGCATTTGCCTATGATTTAGCAATACTTGCAGGTACCATAGAAACAGCAACGAAACAAATCGAAATTCTGAAAGAGAGGGCTGGGAACTGGGACTACAAATTTCCTTCGAGAAAACATAATATCTGTCGAATCTGAAAGACGCACCGGAGGAAATTACTACAAAATACGGGAATATCAAAAGGGTTCACATATTCAAGTACCTCGGAGAGATGATACAGGCCAATGGAATGGAGAAATCAGCTTACGAGCAGAGAAGACAAAAGATGACCAGAGCATTCTGGAAGACTGGGAGCATCTACAATAAATCACGTCTATCACGTAACACCAAAGTGAGACATTATAACACGGTCATCAAACCTGAAACCCTGTATGCATCTGAAACATTGGTCTTAAATCGAAAAGGCGAACCGGAAAACATCAAGAAACTAGAGAGAAGAATTGTCAGAAAAATTCTAGGACCCAAAACGACACAAGAAGGATACCGGTTGCGAAGTAGACTGAGCAGTTATCTACAATAGTACACGACATGATGAAACGTCGTCTGAAATTCTATGGTCACATCAAGAGAATGCCGGACAGCTGCCTGAGTAAACAGATCTTGGAATACACCGAAAACATAAAGAACATGAAGTGGATCACCGAAGTTAGAGAAGACTTGAAGGATGCTGGCATCACAGACTTGGACATACACGACAGACGGATATTCAGACAAAAAGCACATAAGTGGAAAGTGGGCAGGGAGGTCAAGAAATTGAAGACTGGAACAACTTGGTCTGAAGAAAGGAAGAAATCACACAGTGAGAAGATGAAAGAAGTGTGAAATCTCACATCAATAGACGCTTTACCCGGTCCATTAGTGGCCTATATGAACAAATGAATAATAATAATAATAATAATAATAATAATAATAATAATAATAATAATAATAATAATAATCGCAGTACCTATGGATGGAGTAGTTACTGATTGTGCATCAACAAACGGGTGTTTGGAATGAACTTGGCATAACAGGGAAGAAGAAATTAAATAAAAAATTCCTTTGCAAATTCATCAGATGATAATAGAAATTATGTATTTTTCCAGATGTATCTCGCCTTTTCAAGTAGTAATTGTGGTAGTAGTAGTATTTTTTACTCATTGCGTTGTTTACATATTTACAGGGTTACGTTTCTTATATTCATAACTCTTCTAATAGAATTTATATATTTACTAAAAACAACTTTGTCCAGCACGTCCATCCGTTCTACCTATTTGCTTCAATTTTGTTTATTCTCTCCGGACTTACCTTCTGGTGAAACATCGGGCGTCAGGACGACATTTCCAGCACCTTTTATAAGGTAACATTTCAAATATGATTGTACACACGCTTACAGTAGGGCGGCCGCGCGCGATATAAGTTCGGCTTAGGCAGCTGCCGTAGCGCACAGTACAAACACCGTGCGTTCGGTCTGAGTTTATATGAGAGATCCTGTACTTGTTTCATAATGCGTATCACCATAAAACAAATATTACCGTAATATTTTTGTTACTTAATGGGTTTTTAAGACAGATTCTATAGTAACTTTATTCAGGAGCACTTAATTTGTTTCATTGTCAGGACATGAGAGCAACAGGAAAAATTAATTGAAAAAATACATCTACGTATATATACTTGGGGACAAAACATGATGACCTCTCCTCACACTACCACTACCCAGCGGCAGCCCGCTGTCTACTAGCAAATTATAGGATTTACTACGTCTACTATAGCCGGAGTTGCCAAACGACTAATGCACTCGACACGAAGAAAGTTAAAGACTGGATAGAGTGTGGAAGAAAGTGGTTTGTCAACCTCTCCTCAGCAAACAAGGATCACTCAGAACTCATTAATACCGAGCTGGATAGCTGCAGTCGCTTAAGTGCGGCCAGTATCCAATAATCGGGAGATAGTGTGTTCGAACCCCACTGTCGGAAGCCCTGAAGATGGTTTTCCGTGGTTTCCCATTTACACCAGGCAAATGCTGGGGCTGTACCTTAATTAAGGCCATGGGCGCTTCCTTCCAATTCCTAGGCCTTTCCTAACCCATAGTCGCCATACAGTATATCTGTGTCGGTGCGACGTAAAGCAAATAGCCGAACTCATTAACTCAGTAGGGTGCAAAGTGTGATTGACTGCTGGGTTCCAGCTCGCCTCCAGGAAGTGAGGCCGTCATGTTTTGTCCCCAACTATATAATAAGAGATTTTTCGTACATTGCTCAGAATTTAAAAAGAACAGTATTTTTGTATCAGTCGTGTCCACAGTAACAAAGAAATGAACTTTTTAATTTTCCGTCAAGTCTGTCTGTCTGTCTGTCTGTCTGTCTGTCTGTCTGTCTGTCTGTCTGTCTGTCTGTCTGTCTGTCTGTCTGTCTGTCTGTCTGTCTGTCTGTCTGTCTGTCTGTCTGTCTGTCTGTCTGTCTGTCTGTGTATGTATGTATGTATGTATGTATGTATGTATGTATGTATGTATGTATGTATGTATGTATGTATGTATGTATGTATGTATGTACGGGCATCACGAGAAAATCGCTGAAGAGAATTTAATGAAAATCGGTATGCAAAATCGGGGAATGAGGCATTACAATCTAGGCTGTAAATGATTTTACTCACACTGACGGAAGTGGTAGTTTAGGGGAGGACCTAAAATTTAATTCTCAAATACTTATGTTATTAATGGTCCTATTGATAAATACTGCATACCCTAACTAAAATTATATAGAATTAAATTTCCGATCATTTATGTCACATATATTTTTACCGTACCAGCTATAATAAGAGAACTCATGAATTTAGACTTTTGTTGCTTAGACCATATCAACGCCTGGCAGTGGCGTAGCCAGGGGTCCTGGGGCGGCCCCCCTCAAAAGGATCGGCCGTTGTTTTACGTAGTGTATGGACAAATTAAGAACTTACGCTGAAATGTTTAAATTAACGTGGCGACAAAGAATCTACTAGCAAGGCTCAGCAGGGCCATAAATAATTCTCCATGTCTGCACTGCTTGAAGGAGCTTGAGTGAAAGGACAGTATAGTGCGCGAAACTTTTCTTGAGCCCTGAGCTCCATAGTGCTGAATGGGAACTAGGGCTCAAGAAAAGGTTCGCGTACTATACTTGACACTGCGAAGCGCGGGGATATTCCCCTGTAGAGGCCTCGGTATTGGGAATATAACCGCGTGTTGACAAATGTCAAGATGAGGAGAAGGGCGATTAGCAATTGATTACTCTGCAGGGGGCTGGAACCTGACTACCGAAATAACAGAGGCTAAGGCCAGAAGAAGTTGCAAGCTTGCAACATAATGTCAGCTTTTGTTCCTTGGTTCCTGGAAACGACATTGTCCAAGGGTCCCTGGCACAGCGTGGTTGCGATTGTCGGGCTGTACTCTGGTTGAGAGACATACTGTATTTAAGCTACAGTGTTGGAAAGACTGTGACAGGATTGTGAGTTCCTCATTTTGTGCCATATTAGTTACGTTTTGAAGATTGACCGTTTTTTCATAAAGTAGCAAAAACTATGTACATCCTCGGTAAGTTATGAGAATGAATTGTATTCTAACAGCAGCTCTAGCATGTAGTAGCAAGACATGATCGCGGATGCATGCGTAAGTTCTATAGGTAGACATGTCTGTTTTGTCAAATGCCCGGGCACTGACTGGAACCTCAAAGAGCACCATCAAAAGTGCAGGTAACTATTTTGTAATTGGCGGACGTGATAGCTCCGTTCCAATGGTTGTATCCTCTCATCAAGACGCCCGAGGCTTGAATCGCAGTCGATACATGCAATTTTCTTGAAATGGGAAATCACGTTCTATTGAATCGGACTCTACTCGAAACCGTTCATCCGTCGCTAATGGTTATAAGATTTAAAATCCCACGAATCCTAACCTTGCTTACTTTTCTTTAGTACTTTTGAACCGTAGGCCTAACTATATAATTTATGGTTGTGTATTTTAAGTATCCAACCAATCTATTGGCTTACCTTCTACCTTAAACGGCTAGCGGCTGCAGTGGCGTGCCCAGAAAATGATTTCAGTGGGTGGGGAATAAGTCCAGGTCAGTAACGTGGATACGGCTTTTCCTTGGGAGAGGAGATCACAAGAAAGCCGCTGCTACCGAGTGCGGGGACGGATCTTCGGTAGATAATGATGGTTTTGATTGTTATGATGTAATTATATCCAACAAACGAAATCATAGCTCAAGTACTGTTATCATAAACCGGTTGTTATTGAATCTGATAGCAAAATTAGTAATATAATTCTTCTTTCAGAGGAATTAGAATCTTAATTTAATGTGTCTCCTTTGAAAAGGAACCACTTTGGTATTACACCCCGTGAAGGTTTACTACCTATCAGGTCGTAGACATTTCGATTATGGGGTCCTCAAAACCAACTCTACTGCACCCACAAACAACGCTGTATCTTTCACATCCCATGCCTTTCAGAACTCTGTCAGTACCGGGAATCGAATGCAGGATGCCTTAAGCCAAATTCTAAAATAAGGAGACCTAAAGGTAAACAGAAGGGAGCGATATCCCAGCAAGAATCCTTAGCTTCCAGCTAGTTCTTCCGTCCGGTCTCGTGCATTTAGGACAGTTGAAAAATGCATGTCTTAATAAATGCTGCTCATAAAATCTTTGTAAAAATATTAACTATATATATTTATAACAATAAGTACAAACGCCTCCTTTTCATGTGGCTCAGTTGGTTGAGTCGCAATCCTTCTGATTGTGAGGTGGCAGGTTCAAATCCCAGCTTGGGCCGGTGGCCGTTTAAAAGGGTCTTGTAACGGCAGCAGCTTCGTGTCGTTGTTTCTGGCACGTTAAAAATCTTCCTGCTGGACAAAATTCCGACGATCCGGCATCTGTTAAGAATTAATTTTTTTGCTAGTGGCTATACGTCGCATCGACACAGATAGGTGTTAGGGCGACGATGGGATAGGAAAGGTCTAGGAGTTGAAAGGAAGCGGCCATGGCCTTAATTAAGGTACAGCCCCAGCATTTGCCTGGTGTGTAAATGGGAAACCACGGAAAACCATCTTCAGGGCTGCCGACAGTGGGATTCGAACCCACTATCTCTCGGATGCAAGCTCACACCCGCGCGCCCCTAACCGCACGGCCAACTCGCACGGTGAATTATTATTTGGGAAGGGAATAATAGATAAAGACAACAGGTGGGGGTGGCAAGGAGTCCAGACACCTTAGGAGTTTTAACGAAAGTGCTTTTATTAAAGATTTTGTATGTAATGTATGTTACTATTAGCTTCCGGAATCCGCACAAACCCACCACTCTTACTAACAGCCAAGGACACTCATTTCCTTATTGGGCATTCCATACCACCATAACCCCATGGCTCTACAGCCCTTGAAGGGCCTTGATCCACTAACTGACCGCTGCTCAGCCGGAAGGACTGAAGATTACCGGGGCCGCTATCTCAGCAATAATATTATATTAACCATTGATGTGATTTATCTCTTCTGCTGCCACTCATCTCCGATAGATGCATTACTGCTGCGTTCAGAGTGAAACAGCATGCCTGAATATTGGCAGAAAGTAGCTGGGGAGCTAGATATGATTGTCCCGTCAAGGACGGGTACTGCAGCTAGTAAATTATAGGAGTGCAAGTGTAGGAACTGTGGGAATGGCCATGCATTAAGGAGTATGTGGGAGGAGTTGGAGAGTTTGAGGGCGATAATTAAGATTCTCTCAGAGGACAGGAAGGAAAGTGGGCCTCCCTCAAAAAATGTACAGGATACAGTAGGTGTAAAAGAGGGATAGGAAGGAAAGGGGAAAATTGTAGAAGACATGTAGCCTAATGTTTCAAGGGGAAGGAGATTGCAGGCTAAGGGCTCTATTCAGGATCAGAATTCAGGACAGGTGTCTGTGAGAAATCGGTACGAGTCACTGCAGGTAGAACAACCGAGGAAGGCGAGGAACAGAAAACTATTGCGAGAAGTGCGGAAGTAGGAGGAAGAGAAAATGTAGGAAAGGGAAATGTGGAGTATTGGATAGGAAAAGACAGGTAGAACACGGTCGTGAAAGGGAGAAAAGGGGGAGGAATTATCTTCTGCAGCTGTCAGGAGAGATAGGGCTGACCAAGAACGGATAGGATCAAATGAAGTGGGTAGGGTGGAGGCTCAGGTCATGGGGATTCCATTGTTAGACAAGTGTGTAGAGGAAAGGGAACCATGGTAGAGTGTTATCCAGGAATTAGGTTGAGGCAGATGTTGGTGAAAGTAGGAGGGAGGAGGGAAAGGAGAAGGTGGTAGTGTTTCACGTTGTTACTAACAGCGTAAGACAAGCAGGTATAAGTACCTACATAGTTGGGGGTCTGTGAGATCTGTTAAATGCACCAGGGTAAAGTTTAGGGAGGCAGATATTGTTATCAGTGGAATACTGTGCAGGAAGGATACTGACTGGAAGGTAATTGGGGATGTAAATAAGACTATCGAGTGAGTATGTGGGAAACTGGGAGTGAGATTTCTAGATCCTAGTGGGTGGGTAGAAGATAGAGATGTGCGCTCAGATGGCCTTCACTGAAACCGCAGTGGTACATATAAGCTAGGAAATTTGTTTAGAAGTGTTATAGAGAGGTACATTCAGGGAAACGGGGTGGCTTAGGGAGCGGTGATAAGGTTACAGAGAACTGGAAGTCAAGTAGAGATGATATAAAAATGTTAGTGCTCAAGAGTAGAAGTATTGCAAAGCAAGGAATAGAATTAAGTAATTTAATTGATATATACTTACCAGATATTGTGAAAGGAGTTGAATTTGGCTGAGAAATTATATAATGGATGCAGAAATATTCTCACAGAGCTGGAGTGAGTATCGTAGAGATAGGAAAGGAATGGTAGGCGGGGGTATATTCATTCTGGTTGTACCAGCCGGTACTGTGCATTTAGCTGGTGCGAGTACAAGATAAGTGTTCTAGTTGCAGTAAGATCGTTCTCACAACAGTGATATTGGTAGTTACAACTGTTTTTTTTCTTTCCCTGTTGACTTCTTCCAATACTGGTTCAGGACGGTTAGAGACCCATTCTTCCTCTTTACGTTTAAGCCAAGAGGGGCCCTCCCACGATCGAGATCTCCAAAGCTGTGCAGGTGAACATCCTCTAGACAGCAGGTCTGCTGGATTGACCGCCCGGAGCGTGCCTCCATGAATCAGCCTCACTGTACTCGTGAATCTCCTTTACCCGATTCTCTACAAACACAGACCAATGACCTTTGTTTTCTATCCAGGATAAGACTACTGTTGAATCGGACCAAAACACTGTGTGCATATTATCCCGATGTAGGCATCGCAGGCTCAACCGAGACATCCTAACTCCAAGGAGGGCACCCATCAGTTCGAGACGAGGTAGTGTTAGTTCCTTTAGAGGTGCCACTCTAGATTTAGCCATCAGAAGGCTCAGTTTGATTTCATTTTCATCTTCTGTCCTCAGAAATATACAACAACCAAACGCCCGTTTTCTGGCGTCAACAAATACATGCAATGAGCTGTTGTCATGCAGGAAAATCCTTCTAGGTATCCGGCAGTCATGTAGGTATTGTAGCTGCTGGTTCCATTGATGGAATTCTTTACAAATATCTTCTGGTAAAAGCTCATCCCATCCTATCTTCTTTTGCCACATCTTCTGAAGAATGAGTTTCGGAATAAGGGTTACTGGGGCCGAAAATCCAACCGGATCAAATATTTTCTGGACACTGGAGAGTACCACCCTTCGGGTTACCAAACCTGTAGTTGGGCTGGAGTTGCATCCAAGTTCATCTACGTCACAATACCATCGAAGTCCTAAGACATTTTCAGTTGTGCCAACATTACAATCTGAGGAATTCTCCCATCCCCTCAAATTGAAACCTGCAGTGGACATCAACTCTTGTGCCTTTAAAATAAATGGCCCAATCTCTTCTTTTGAAACAACTCCAGTAAGACAGTTGTCCACATAAAATGCATGTTTCAATTTATTAGCTACTTCCTTCAAATGAGTTGGGGCACCATCCAGAAGGTGGTTCAGTACTGAAACCAATAAAAAGGGACTGGAACAGACACCAAAAACCACCCTAAAATGTCTAAAAGTGGAAACCTTTCCCTTATCCCACCAAAGAAAACGAAGCATATCTCTATCTTCATGATCAATTATAATCTGCAGGAAGGCCTTTTCTATATCAGCAATTAGACCTACAGGGTAGGATCGGAAATTGGTGAGTACGGATGGAACAAGGTCAATGAGGTTTGGTCCAGGTTCGAGGCACTTATTTAAAGAATTATCATTTCTGTCCTTGTTGGAAGCATCAAACACTGCCCTAATCTTTGTAGTGCCACTGTCATTCAGTACAGCTCGGTGAGGCAGATAATGCGTAAGTCCATCCGAAACCTCGTTTGCAACGCCTTCCATGATCCCCTTATTTTCCCATTCTTGAAACACTTCATCACAATCCTGAAATTTCTGCATTCGTCGTAACTTTCTTGCAGTGCTCAACAATCGTTTCTCAGTAAGTTCACGATTTGATTCCAGAGAAGTACAACCGTCAATCCAAGGTAGTTTGACAATGTAGCATCCAGATGCTTCTTCTCTCTTCACAGTCTTATCGAAGAACATCTTGACCTGTTGTTCCCTCTCTTCCTTTTTGATCTGTTCGCCAGGACCTTTTATACCAATAGCTTCAATTTCCCACAAATCCGCTACTCTTGTTGATTGAGTCAATGTAAGAAGAGGCAGTTGCTGAGGTGGTCTCAGAAGGGCCCATAAGTGTCCACCCCAGACAAGTTCTCACAGCCACCAGATTCTTGTATACGTGCACAAAGTCTGGCGTGATTATCTGAGCCCAGACATCAACTAATAACAATACCTGTATATCACTAGCACTGTTATCATCACACTGTCCAACATCAGTAAGTTCAACTCCCTTATCCTTCAATAAATTAAACAAGTCAGCATCAACTAGGGGAGCACTACCACAAATACAATCAGAGCCTAACACAGTAAGCTCTCATCCGCTTTCCTCGTTCATACCCAACAGAGTTATTTGATAGGACTCGAAGCAAACAGGTGCTATTTTCCTACCTCCAAATAATTCTTGACTTAGGGTTACTTTTCCTGTTCGTTCCAACTCTAATTTCTTAGCACAAGACTTTAATGTAGCTTTTCTGCGATCCACTGTCACAAAGAACTCTCACTCTGTGTGTGAATCCACTAACAACTACCTTAGTGGGAAAGTTTGAACACTTTCATAAACACTCCTACTTGTCAAAGAAATGGAGCTGACTGAGCTTTCAGAGAATACCACAGTTAATAATATATCGCAGAAGTGTGTCACATTGAAATTAGTAATACGTGTTCGGAGACTAAGTTCAACCATGGCAATGTGGTAAGAATCATAGAGACATGTCACATCTAGAAGTTTCTGCACACGCACAAATTCAAAGTTCAACTCGATTGTCAGAACCTAAGTCCATTATAAGACTTGTCACAATTAGAGTTTCAACACGCGCACAGATTCTAAGTTCAACTCGACTGATAGAATCTAAGTCCACTAGAAAGACTTTGTTACATATTGGAGTTTTAACACGCATACAGATTCAAAGTTCAACTCAACTGATATAATCCAAGTCCACTACCAAGATTTTGTATAATTTGAATTTCAACACGCGCACAAATTTAAAGTTCCACTCAACTGACAGAGTTTAAGTCCACTATGAAGACTTCGTATAATTTGAAGATAGAGTTGGGCAGCACTTGACCCGGCGAACAATAAAGAGGCAGCGTGGTGAGTCAAACTGGACTCCCAGCTGTGACTGACTGATTGGGGTCTAGAGAGCTCGCCTTATATTCACTTTGTGTTCCTACGTCATCAGATAGCGTGATAGTTTTAGATTGAATATATCGTAAATCCCTCGACGGATTTGCTTGAAATTCAAAATTATTATTATTATTATTATTATTATAGAAGTTTTAATAATTTTCAAGTCGAAGATTCGAGAAGGTGTGACGTTCTTTCTGGAATATGCCAGGCCAGGCAACATGTGGCGTGTCAGGCGGTTATTGATCGTAAAAAAAAAAAACGGCATGTACCGCTCGTAACCGGTACAATATATCAATGACATGTGTCACAAAATGGAATCAGAGATAAGGCTTTTTGAAGATGGTGTTATACTGTACAGAGTAATAAATAAGTTACAAGGTTGTGAGCAACTGCAATATGACCTCGATAATGTGAGATGGACAGTAGGCAATGGTATGATGATAAACGGGGTTATAAGTCAGGTTGTGTGTTTCACAAATAGGAAAAGTCCTCTCAGTTTTAATTCCTGCGTTGACGAGGTGAAAGTTCCTAGGTGTTAATAAAAGGAATGATCTTCATTGGGGTACTCACATAAATATGATTGTTTATAAAGTGTACAGATCTCTGAGCATGGTTATGAGGGTGTTTAGGGGTTGTAGTAAGGATGTAAAGGAGAGGGAATATAAGTCTCTGGTAAGACCCCAACTAGAGTATGCTTCCAGTGTATGGGACACTCACCAGGATCACCTGATTCAAGAACTGGAAAAACTACAAAGAAAAGCAGCTCGATTTGTTCTGGAGATTTCCCACAAAAGTGTAGTGTTACAAAAATATTGCAAAGTTTGGGCTGGGAAGAATTGGGAGAAAGGAGACGAGCTGCTCCACTAAGTGGTATGTTTGGAGCTGTCAGTGGAGAAATGGTTCGGAATGACATCAGCAAGCGAATACGTTTCAGTGGTGTCTTTAAAAGTAGGAATGATCGCAATATGAAGATAAAGTTGGAATCCAAGAGGACAAATTGGGCCAAATATTCGTTTATAGGAAGGGAAGTTAGGGATTGGAATAACTTTCCAAGGTAGATGTTCAATTAATTTCCTATTTCTTTGCAAGCATTTAAGAAAAGGCTATAAAACAACAGATAAGGAATCTGCCACCTGTGCGACTGCCCTAAATGCAGATCAGTATTGATTGATTGATTGATTGATTGATTGATTGATTGATTGATTGATTGATTGATTGATTGATTGATTGATTGATTGATTGATTGATTGATTGATTGATTGATTGATTGATTGATTGATTGATTGATTGATTGATTGATTGATTGATTGATTGATTGATTGATTGATTGATTGATTGATTGATTGATTGATTGATTGATTGATTGACTAAAGCAACAACGATGAATTTGCCATAAAATATGGAAGTATTTAAAACAATTTTACTGTCTCATTTCATAACCATAAGAAATAATAAAATGAATATTTGAACATTACTATTACGTTTTTTATGAATATTACATATTTCACTGATATTTTCTACACGTTTATGTACACTGACTGACAGAGCAAATGCAACACCAAGAAGGAGTGGTCAGAACTTTATGCCAATTGCAGGGTAGACTGACGTCACTGAGGTATGCTCATGATGTGAAATGCGCCGCTGTGCTGCGCACGTAGCGAACGATAAATGGGGCACGGCGTTGGCGAATGGCCCACTTCGTACCGTGATTTCTCAGCCGACAGTCATTGTAGAACGTGTTGTCGTGTGCCACAGGACACGTGTATAGCTAAGAATGCCAGGCCGCCGTCAACGGAGGCATTTCCAGCAGACAGACGACTTTACGAGGGGTATGGTGATCGGGCTGAGAAGGGCAGGTTGGTCGCTTCGTCAAATCGCAGCCGATACCCATAGGGATGTGTCCACGGTGCAGCGCCTGTGGCGAAGATGGTTGGCGCAGGGACATGTGGCACGTGCGAGGGGTCCAGGCGCAGCCCGAGTGACGTCAGCACGCGAGGATCGGCGCATCCGCCGCCAAGCGGTGGCAGCCCCGCACGCCACGTCAACCGCCATTCTTCAGCATGTGCAAGACACCCTGGCTGTTCCAATATCGACCAGAACAATTTCCCGTCGATTGGTTGAAGGAGGCCTGCACTCCCGGCGTCCGCTCAGAAGACTACCATTGACTTCACAGCATAGACGTGCACGCCTGGCATGGTGCCGGGCTAGAACGACTTGGATGAGGGAATGGCGGAACGTCGTGTTCTCCGATGAGTCACGCTTCTGTTCTGTCAGTGATAGTCACCGCAGACGAGTGTGGCGTCGGCGTGGAGAAAGGTCAAATCCGGCAGTAACTGTGGAGCGCCCTACCGCTAGACAATGCGGCATCATGGTTTGGGGCGCTATTGCATATGATTCCACGTCACCTCTAGTGCGTATTCAAGGCACGTTAAATGCCCACCGCTACGTGCAGCATGTGCTGCGGCCGGTGGCACTCCCGTACCTTCAGGGGCTGCCCAATGCTCTGTTTCAGCAGGATAATGCCCGCCCACACACTACTCGCATCTCCCAACAGGCTCTACGAGGTGTACAGATGCTTCCGTGGCCAGCGTACTCTCCGGATCTCTCACCAATCGAACACGTGTGGGATCTCATTGGACGCCGTTTGCAAACTCTGCCCCAGACTCGTACGGACGACCAACTGTGGCAAATGGTTGACAGAGAATGGAGTACCATCCCTCATGACACCATCCGCACTCTTATTGACTCTGTACCTCGACGTGTTTCTGCGTGCATCGCCGCTCGCGGTGGTCCTACATCCTACTGAGTCGATGCCGTGCGCATTGTGTAACCTGCATATCGGTTTGAAATAAACATCAATTATTCTTCCGTGCCGACTCTGTTTTTTCCCCAACTTTCATCCCTTTCGAACCACTCCTCCTTGGTGTTGCATTTGCTCTGTCAGTCAGTGTATATAATTCGCACTTTCATAGTACATAAAAATCCGAGAACTACTGATCGCAGCTAATATCGAAGAAGTCCGACAGTACGAAGACTGAAGTTTTCGACGACAGAAAGGGAAGGGCCACGAAGTTCCCGAGGCGTCACAAACCTAAAAACTGGGAGTCATGAGTGAAATATCGCGATTTTTGACCAAACAATCAAATTTCCAAATTTAACCTTAAGAAAATTCCCCCAATTCCTCCCCTTTAACATCCCGTTAACGGATTTTCCCTACCATCATTCTAAAACTCTAAATTCATTTAAGGACACACGGTAGAGTTGGGTATAGAGCTAAGCACAACAATACCGATTTCCATGATGTAAACTTATTCCCGTCTTATTAAACATAGAACACTTACATTTTGCACATGCACTACATAGTTCTTTAACTCAAAACAAAAAATATGGCATGATTAATGCATTAATTTCCAGAAAAAGAAATCTAATATCATATGTAAAATATTTTCATATGTATTTTTCTCTAAAGGTACACTTTTCTCAAAATGTGGCTCATTAAAGCAACTAAACTTCGTACATATGATTTATAGAAGTAGATTTACATACTAAGTGAGACAGTATAGTAAATTTATTAAAAACTTGGTCATAAAAAGTTAAACTTGAACCACAATATTTTGATAACGTTTTTACAAAATTTATTCTTCTTTGTAATCAAAATTTTACTTACTTTCAAGAAATATTTGACCTGTTATATGGCTACTCTTCCTGTGGATACCCTCAACAAATATTACTTTAGTTGGTTCAACGGTTTCTGAGAAAGGTGTTCCTTTGGAGAAAAATACAATTAAAATAATAGTTTGCACATGATATTTTTGCTAATGGCAAATCTTTCTGTTTTGGGTTAAAGAAGAACTGTACAGTGTATCTGTAAAATTTGAGTGTTCTTTGTATAATAGGATTGGAATAAGGTGGCATCATAAAAAGGTATTGTTGTGCTTAGTTTTATTTCCCAGTTCTGGTTCTTAGTTCTACGTCGATTTTAGATTTTTATGGAAAAATTTACTTGAAGTTTCCTCTTTAATTTGATGTATGCTTCATTGATTTTGAATGACTGCGAGTATTTATAAATTTAAAAAAGGTATGTAACTGCACAAGTAATTTCTCCAGATTTCGTGAGCACTTGTTCAGTTTAAGACATGATATCGCGGGAACGATTTGCTCTAGAAGACGGTATTTATGTTGATTTATAGAAAACATCCTGATGCAGAAGTTTGCTACATTGGTTCTTGGTTGCTATGATATCACTCTCTGTCTAGTATTTATGTTGTAAGAAACATGGCAGCAGCCACGTTTTTTAAGTGGCATTATACTGTTTCAAGTGTGATTTGTGGAAAAACTACATATTTTAGCGAAGGATTCCCATTTTAGCATAAACGACTTAAGGTAGAACTTTGAAATGTTTACCTCTTATTAACAGCGTTATTGTTTTTGTATGGATCCAAAATGGTAGAGATATCACACATAGTTTGATCATAAATAACTCGTATCTTGTCTTGTAATAAAGGTAGAGCCAAGAAAATAGATTACTAAATCTATTAGATATGAATGTGTATCCTGTCGAAATTTCAGTTTTTTAAATCTTGAACGGTACCAGAGAAACCGGGATGTAAATATGTTCAATTTGACATCACCAGGGTAGGTGTAGGGGTAGCGTGCCTGCCTCTTACCCGGCGGCCCCGGGTTCGATCCCCGGCCAGGTCAGGGTTTTTTACCTGCATCTGAGGGCTGGTTTGAGGTCTACTCAACCTACGTGATTACAATCGAGGAGCCATCTGACGGTGAGATGGCGACTCCGGTCTAGAAAGCCAAGAATAACGGCCGAGAGGATCCGTCGTGCTGACCACACGACACCTCGCAATCTGCAGGCCTTCGGGCTGAGCAGCAGTCGCTTGGTAGTCCATGGTTCTTCGGGGCTGTTGCGCCATGGTGTTTGGTTTGGTTTTATCGATAGAATTAAATTATGCTTTCCTTTTGAGAACTTAATTTTTGATTCATGAGTTATTTGAGATGAACATCTTAGCAGGAAAATCCTATGTTTTGTACCCTATTTAGTAGTTGAGTCATCCAACTAGCGTACTGGTTACGAAATGCATTTGAGTCTATGCAATTGCCCGCCTGCAGTTGAGTCATAGGTAATTGTCTGTTTATCTTTTCCAAGCACTGGTTCTCTATCAGCTTACACAAGACTTGAAATGGTACGCAGTAACTCTTGTGATACACGTGAAATATAGCGATGGTGAAAGTCGCAAGGTCATTTGTATGCAATTTCTGAAAGGCTTTCGAAACCTCTATTAGTGTTGTCATGCGCAAAATCATTGGCAGAGGTTGTGTGTTGCGATGGCCACGTCATGTCACCGGACTTCCTCCAACTGGACCTTCGTGTCAAAGTCGATGCCCGCATTTGGGGAGTGTCTGTTCCAAAGGTGATATATTCACATTCAGAAAGTTGTTGGAAAAGCGCAGTAAACGTAAAAGTAAAGGTACATGGAATGTATCCATGATAAGGTTTGGTACTAGTTTTAAGGAATTACACCTTTCTGATCTGGATTGTTCATTGCAATCGATAATATTCAACTACTGTAATGCATGTGGATGAACTGGAACTGGTAATAGAACGTTTTGTACAGACTCTCCTCATTTGAGGTGCTGGAGACAGTTGTTAAACCCTGAATGGACAGAGTATGGAATGTAAGACCATTTGTGTTCCAGTAGGACTCTGCTTCTGCACACATAGATTGGATAGGAGCTCATCTTCACGGCCATATCACGCCGAATATTTCGCCACCGAACTTACCAGACCTAAATCTCCTTGATTATTACATGTAGAGCGTACTTGAACGGGAGAAAAAATCTATATATTAAAATATTTTACTAAAAACAGCTTCATTTCTGTTCTATTTTCTCCGGAATTACCTGCCAGTGAATTATGAGATGCTGATAGGTCTCTAAGTTCAGCCAACTTTGAGTAATCGTAAAATAAAATCATTAAATGTTCACTCCAATAACTGCAGGCGGAGGCTTGCCCTTACCCGCAATACATACTGTACTTCGCAGGTTGCTAAGCGACCAAAAGTTTCATTAATAATAAGAATTTATTTCAACCAGATGGCCATATAATGGGATACAATAGGTTTCAAGGTTACAAAGTAAGCATGAAATATTGTCACACAACATACTGCGATTTACAGATGCTCGAGGCGGTTTAGTCTTTGCTATAGTCAACTATGCTCTTTTCCCTTTTACTACACAGTGCTATGCGGTATTTGTCGCATGGATTCTCACACAGAGAACATACATTCTTTGTTCGGTTCATGATATTTTATGTTTTTGCAAATTTTGTGCTGGAAGCCGTGTACGGCGAGTCTAGTGGTTACGTTTCTTAGTTCCTGATTTTTATGTGTCCATCGTCTATCGGTCATTGCTTCCGTTGCGTAAACATCCAGTGGTATGTCCTGTTGCTTCAGATGCTTCTGCTCAAGTACCTTCTCCACTTGCAGGGTAGATGGCAGGTGTAGTTTGAATCGGAGGTCTTCTATATAGAAAGGTTCCCTTGCTAATTCATAGATTAGTCTGGACAGTGACGATTTTGCCACGACCAGTGCTCTCTTAAGGAATCTTGCTTTCACTTTTTCTATCGTGGTGAGGTCTGTTGTGGTTAGCCTTTGCCATATTATCTCTAGGCCGTATGATAGAGTGGGAGTTATTTTGGGGTGGAAGAGTGTCATTGCTGTTCGTAGTGAGAGTTTGGTTATGTTCTTCAGATCGTATATTCCTCTGATGGCAGCTATTGCTCGTTCCTTTATGTGGTGTCTGGAAGACTGGCACGTTCTTTCATTAATCTATACTAATATATAAAGAGATAACGTTTGTTTGTATGTAATGGCTAATCTCAGGTACTAATGGACCGATTCTAAAAATTGTTTCACTAATAGAAAGCTACATTATCCCTGAGTGCTATAGGCTATATTTTATTTTCAAAACAATTCGGGGGGGGGCTACGTGGGGAGATATAAATATACTAGACTAATATAGGCGGAATATCGAATTTGTCGTACAAGGACGAGACAAAGCTCATTTTAAGTCCCTTGACGCAAATAACAAAACTCGGTAAGCCCTACGGGCCCTAAAACAAATCGTTATTGAGATATTGGCACCAAACTACATTTGCTCTAGGAATCAGATAAGAAATGAACTGCCGTAACCATCGCAACATCAGCTCCAGTATGCTTACAGCAGCGAAATTATCTACAAAATATCACAAAAACCTAACATGTTACAGACATAAAATCAACTGAAGGGGTGAGGGTTGAAAAGAAGTGAGGAAGGATTTGAATTCTTTATATGAGGATACATATATCTCAGAAACGGAAGATGTTACAGACGTTAAAATTGGTAGGTCGTACTTGGAATCTCTTTTAAAAATAAATGAACGCACTTTTTCTGGAAAATCCACTTAAGGGGATAAAAATATTTTTAAAAAGCGGGTGATATTTTAAAATGAATATCTTCTTCTCTTCTACCGGTTTTCCCACACCTGTGGGGTCTCGGGTGCGAACTGCGTCGCACATATTTATTTGACGCTGTTTTACGACCGGATGCTCTTCCTGACGCCAACCCTATATTTAGGGATGTAATTACTTTTGCGTACCGGTATTCCTGTTGTGGTTGGTAATGTGGTGTATTGAGTGAATATGAAGAGGAAAGTGTTGAGACAAGCACAAACAACCTGTCCTCGAGCCAGAAGAATTAATTACACGCGATTAAAATATCCGACCCTGCCAGGAATCGAAACCGAAACTTTGTGAACCGAAGGCCTTAACGATGAACTCTCAGCCAAGGAGTGGGGCAGTTTTTAAAATTAGTATATCTACAGTATATCTCATAAATTTAACATGTTACATTCGTAAAAATTGGTATTTGTAATCTCCTTTAGAAATAAAGAAACCCCTTTCCTGACTGATTCTCACTTGTAGAGTTCCATGTCGCATGTTCCAGATTTAGCTCTGCCAGTAGCTTGGTTTTTAGAAAGTGTTTAATTCCCCGCCCTAATAGGCGGGGCGGGCCCCTAGACAGTAACGCTATCTCCCAGGCCGGAGATGTGAAAGGAACTGTGTGAGGTGTAAAATTAAGAAGGTGGGTAGAACGATGTGCTAATTTGGTGAAGGCTACGGAGATGTTAATGATAGAGGGTGTGCACTGGAATTGAAGTTTAGAGAAGGGTACCAGGGTGGAGTTGAAAGATTAGGAGGTGTAGGGACGTAGTGATATTGTGGAGGGAAGATGTTAGGCATCGTATGATTTCCAGCATCGGAGGTGGGTAGGGGAAGAAACTGGGTGGGGGAGGGGGCGGACTGACGAATTGACGAGGTTGAGAGGAAAGGGCTGGCCGGGGGCGGCGGCGGTGAGAATTGTTGATGGGATGTCTTACGGGACGGGGTGGGGATATAGAGGGCTCAATTTTATGTCGTTGGCGATATATGTGCGCTCCGTTGTCAATAAGGTGTTGTACATCATCAGCGCTTGGGACGTGGATGCGTACCAGATATGTGGGGCTAGAGAAGTTCTTGATTCGGAAGACACGACGAACAGGGATACCTTCAACTTGGAGTTGATGGAAGATGGTACTTTCTGAGAGAGCAGGATCCACACCGCGGATCACACAGCTGAGCATGGTGCGGGGAGTTGGTGGTGGCTGCCTTGTCGATGAAGGTGCGGAGGTTGCTGTTTCGTCGGCATGTGGGGATGATGAAGGCGGTGCGACGGCTGTAGACTAGAGTGTTCCAGCAGGTAGATATTGGCGTTGAGATTGTTCCGGATTGAGGGAAGGAGGGAAGGAAGAGGTCATGAGTGGTGATGGATAGCACGTTAGAAATGTTGTGACAGGGACCTGGAAAGAGGTGAGGGTAGATGTCGAGGTGGTCGTGGTGACGGTAGTAGTTGTGGTAGTATTGGGAGAAGGGTGGCATTTGTCTATGTCTGTTGTTGAGGTGTCCCTTGCAATGACGCGGCAGCTGTAGGCGTAATTGGTCCGTTCTGAAGTAACTGAGCTGCAATATCTGAAGGCGTAATTTCCACTCGATGGAGGCGGCGGGGGTGATATACACCCCATTGTCTATGATGTTCCAGAAGTCATCTGTAGAGG
Source organism: Anabrus simplex (assembly GCF_040414725.1). Lineage (NCBI taxonomy): Eukaryota > Metazoa > Arthropoda > Insecta > Orthoptera > Tettigoniidae > Anabrus > Anabrus simplex. The sequence continues at coordinate 175,872,020 of NC_090279.1, read as the reverse complement.
GGACGTACAGCAGTACATCTGATAATGGTACGTGGCCGGCAAGAAGCCTTGAGGCACTGTGAACGCCGATCGGGCGCAGTTCAGATGCGATGTCTTCATCAGCGATAGCTAGATTGACGTCACGGGCGATGCAGGCATACATGGTGGAAGGGGAGGCCGACTTCCTACTTGGCGTCAGCCTATTTGTTTTGTTAGGGTGGTCGAGGTAGCAATGGTATAGTTGGCGAGCTAACCGGCCGAAATAAACTTCTCAGTAGTTGTGAATAGGATTTAATGCCCCGTTTGGAGATCTTGGTGTTGATCAGTAGTTATGAAGAGGGTGTCCTGTGTAGCTTGGTAGCTTGGTCATCTTAGCCCCAAACGGCAATGCCACAAACGTGGTTTACAAAGAGGTTCTGGCGTAAATGAAATGCAGTTTTTATACTTTAGGGGTTTTCAGATAATGTCTTAGTGCAGTACCGAGGAACAATTAATTTTTATCAACTTACGAAATCCTAGCGAGCGAAGCCATGTGTAACTGCTAGTATTCTGATATATGCAGGGGCGAAGAGTCAGGGGAGACAGGGCAGACCATAGAGTTAGTAAATTATACACTAGATGTAGCACTGGTGCTACAGTCGCGTGCGAAGTTGAATGAGCGCGCTGTTTGGCAAAAGCTGGATTGTTTGGCACTGACACTACTGGAGCTTCCTGATAAATTGAAGTATACCGTATACTTCTCTGAAGGAAAATTCCAGTCTCCTGTGCAACTTATGGCTGCATAGAGAGGTTCATAAAGGGTAGTGGCGTATCAATTCACACGTATGTTTCCTTGAAATTCATTTCCGTGCGTATAAAATAATGCTTTGCGTGACACTTATTGTCATGACATGACACATTGTGAATTGGCCTGCTTGGGCTGACTTCGCGACTGATTCCCCTGTCGGCGTGAATGAGATTCTTCGTATCTTTCCTTTAAGACTGAAATTAATGTTTTAGGAAATACAAGGGATGGCATTTTCCTTTCACTAAATGATCATGCCATTGAAAGCGAATATCTAGGAAAATCATGTGCATGATACCGAGCTAGTGGCTGCAGGCTTCATGTCACGTAACTCTCAGCTTGCGTTCAAGAGATAGTATGTTTGAACCCCACTGTCGGCAACCCTGAACATGGTTTCCAACTTTTACACCAGGCAAATGGGGGCCACAGTCGTTTCCTTCTCACTCCCAGCCTTTTCCTGTCCCATAGTCTCCGTAAGACCTATGTGTGTCGGTGTGACGTAAAGCAAATTGGTGTCCGGCTGCACGACTAAATGGTTAGCGTGCTGGCTTTTGGTCACAAGGGTCCCACGTTCGATTCTCACCAGGGTCGGGACTTTTAACTATCATTGGTTCTTTTCGCTGGCACGGGGACTGGTGTGTGTGTCGTCTTCATCATCATTCCATTCTCATCACGACGCGCTGGTCGCCTACGGGAGTCAAATCAAAAGACCTGCACCTGGCGAGCCGAACTTGTCCTCGGACACTCCCGGCACTAAAAGCCATACGCCTTTTCAATTTAAAGCAAATTGGTACAATACAAAAAAATAAAATAAGAAAATATGTGCATGAAGGCCTGGAATATGCCCCCGTTTTTCATTTTCTGTGTGTATTTATAGTACTAAAAGCTATTGAATATATTTTCTGTACATGCAATTTGTTGCTTTCCCTTCGTACAATACGTGTAGCAGTCCCCATTCATATCTTACAAGATTTTAAAATTTAGAGACCAGATGTGCAACACCGTGTGAACATCTGAGTCTTTTACTTTCGTCAATATTATTCCCTTAAATGTCATTTAGGACTATATACAAGCATAATAAATTATTGACCGAGCGAGTTGGCCGTGCGGTTAGGGCCACGCAGCTGTAAGCTTGCTTTCAGGAAATAGTTTGTTCAAACCCCACTGTCGGTAGCCTCGAAGATGGTTTTACGTGGTTTACCATTTTCACATCAGGCAAATGCTAGGGATGTACCTTAATTAAGCCCACGGGCGCTTCCTTCCCGCTCCTAGTCCTTTCCTATCGCTTCGTCGCCTTGAGGCCTATGTGTGTCGGTGCGATGTAAAGCAAATAGTAAACATTATTGTGAGTACTTTTTCGGTTCTCTTCAATCATATGATTTGCCACTCGTCCTTTCCATTAACGGAAATCATTTTACAAGTTAAAAATCTTAAAGCAAATCCCACATTTCAGGAAAAGCTAAGTAAAAACCACAACCGAGTGTAATATTTCCACTTGTAATTGCGTTTAGAAAACATCGACAATAATAATAATAATAATAATAATAATAATAATAATAATAATAATAATAATAATAACAATGGATTTACGACCCACTAACTACTTACACGGTTTTCGGAGACGTTGAGGTGTCGGAATTATTTCCCACCGGAGTTCTTTCATGTGCCCGTAAATCCATCTACAAGAGGCTGACGTATTTGAGCACTTTCAAGTATAACCGGACTGAGCCAGGCTCGAACCTGCCAACTTGGGCTCAGAAAGCCAGCGTCTAAACCGGCGATGACAATATTTTGTCTACTTTACCCCAAAATCTCGCCAAAGCTTGTAAGCCTAAAAACTCGCTCATCCGCTTCGTACGAGAGATACGAGAGAGGACATTTTTGGTCGTTGGGCAGAATTATACCAAAGCCCTTGTCATTTACACAAAAGATAGCGAAATATACGCGCCTTCTTTCTAAACGTATGTTGTTAGAAGACTTAATATGAACAGTAAATTGATTTTGTGTTACTTAACTGCACTTGAACACCGTCCTCTTTTATCACGCATTTCTCCTATATTTATGCTTTAAAGGGTTTCTTTATACTGGAGAGAAGCATCGCAAGTATACTTAGTATCTGAGAACGTTTACATGTAAGAATTTTAAACCTTATCTATATTCACACAGTTTTAAAAGGCCCCTATTTACATTGATGAGTACAGCGGAGTGAGCTTTTTGCCAAACAGCTGCGATTTCAACATGCTACGCCCGCTACAGTGATTCTCTCGTAGACGGTGGCGCCAATGCTACCTCTAGTGTATTATTTACTAACTCTATGGGGTAGACAGCATGTACCCTTAATATTTTGTGAACGAAAAATTGTCTCGTTAATTCAATTATTTTTAAAACATTAATTATTTCCAAGTAAATGATATTGTTTTATTCCCCGCTGTACATATTTTCGACTGACTTCGGCAATGCTCGGTCTCGCATCAGTTACAAGAAGCACGTAGACGAAAGTAGACGCTGTCCACTTTGTGTATTTTCCCTTTGATTTTCAAAGCTTACAGATAGAGTAACACTAACGCTCTATGTAGGTACTGACTGTGGAACCATGACTTTCCTGTTGCTAAATTTATTCGCCCAGTAGACGGACTTACCGGCGTTTCTTCTTGCTCTCATTGGCCAGTATTTGAATCTCAGTTTATAAATATACTGTTACTGACTACCATCAAATACAGTAGACACAATACGCGACACTTCCTGTTTTAGCCTTGTTAAAATGGGAGACAATTCGCAATTGACGCTCCTAGTGGCGTGACCTGAAAATTCGCGCTAAATTCAAATACTAATGGAAATGTATATACGGAAATGGATTAATAAATTAGTCTAGAAAGAAAGTGTTTCTAAAATATTAACTTCAAAGTTGCTAAAGTAATTCTGGATACATGAATTAAGAATTATTTATCAGGTTATTATTTAAAGACTAAAATTAGACATATAATCAAGATGAGAAATGATCTGCTGTGAAAGGGCTTGGTCTTTCATTTATGCATTACATTTTTAGTTTTAGCATACCTGCATGAACTTTCACAGCTAGATTTGTCTTTTTCTCTCATTTAAAAGCATTGTACATCACATTAGGACACTTGTCAATAAAAAATATCGGCACATTCCTTACACACATGATTCAATGAATTTACATTTAAGAGCTGGACAATTTTCCTTTTAACTTGAAGCCTACTAACAGAAAGGAAATCTATGGATTTAGCCGCAAAAACATTCAAAATTTCCCTATAAGCAATACTTGCCATTGCATTAGGGTAAAGCAAATTTTCATCATCATCACATTTCTTAAGTCACCCATGTTTTCTTCAGTGATGATGTTGTGGACATAGAGAATGCTCTGGAAACATGGAGATTGTACTGCCAGGATCTGTACAGTGAACAATGTAATGCACAAGACCAAGTGTGAAGATAGACCCTGAACCTGGCATACTCCGAGATGAAGTAGAAATGGCTTTGAAAATGCTGAGAACTGGAAAAGCGTGTGGACCTGATGGAATAAGTGCAGAAGTCTTGAGAGCTACAGACGATGCTGGAATTTAAATGCTGTTGAAAATCTGTCAAGCAATATGGAATTATAGAAGATGGCCCGAGGAATGGGTACAGTAAATCTTTGTCAGAATCCACAAGAAAGGATCGAGGAAAAAATTGCTTTGATTTCACATGCCAGTAAAGTTATGCTTCATATCCTGCACAAGAGACTCCGGGCATTCCTAGAGTATCAAATTCCTTAAGTCCAGACTGGATTCATGAAAGGAAAAGGCACTCGAGAACAGATCTTAAGCCTAAGACAAATCATAGAAAAGGCTAGAGAATTCAATGTTCCGGTATACCTGTGCTTTATTGATTACCAAAATGCTTTCGATACTGTCAAATGGAACCATCTTTGGAAAATTTTGGATGACATAGGTTTGCCACTCTATTTGATTGATCTCCTCAAGTCCTTGTATAAGGAAAATACAGCCACTGCGAAGATTCAAAACAAACAGTCTCAGCAGTTTCGTACAAGGGCTGGAGTTCGCAAGGGATGTATCCTGTCACCGTTACGTTTCAGTCTCTATGGTGAATATGCTTATCTGCCGTTCGTTGACACATCCCTTCCAGTTATACAGCGCAGCAACAGCACGAAAATGCACGCACTTTACGGTTCAGGTCCTTGCTTAGAACTTGTATTAAGTGTTGACCTGTCGCTCCAACTGTCCTCGAGTTGTGAAGTGTTACTTCGGGGTATAATTCTTACAATGCCTCCGCATGTGAACACGGTAGAGGAAAGGGTAGTTATGTAGGATAATTCTGTGAAAACAGAGTCTTGCTGGGAAGTCCTCGGGCGATTTATAACACAATCTCCAGGTGTATGCCCTCCATATAGAGATACCGTGCGGAAACTCGTAACCAAATTGAAACTGGTTCTTTACTCGATAAGAAGTGAAGTGTTCAAAACGTGTACTTAACGAGAAAAATGTAAATGAGATCGCGGAAATATTCGAACATCCGCCTAAAAATCCCAAAGACGACTTGGACAAGAAGAGCTCAGCATGGCTGGCTATGAAAATGTTCAAATTGAAACCAGAATTTTTATGACCGTGTTATTAGTACGGATTCATGGCCGTTATGGTCCCCAGATTTAACTGTTTGCGATTTTTATTTATGGGGGAGATTAAAAATTAAAGTGTATGCAAAAAGTCCTCACACGTTGGACGAAATGAATGAACATATCCCGAGAGAAATGGCCTCAATTACGGAAGACGAACTTATGCGTGTGAATCAGAGTTTCCTAAGACGATGCCAGAAATGTATTGAATCCTTTCTGGCCTGGGATACGAAGCCACAGTGAAAGCAAAGTTCAAGTATCCATGACAACAAGTGTGGCAACGCCCAGGACCTGTGCAGGATTCGAACACATTTCTCCGCACCCTTGAACTTAACAACAGGATCTTCTGGGGTGGTTTGTCCGTATCTATAAATATATATCTAGCTTACATGCTTAAGGGTGTGGAGGAAATTAGAACGCACTGTTCTACGGCAAATGAAATTCTTCCAATAGGAACAAACTAAATTTTAATGCCCTTGACAAAATAAAATCAAATTTTAAGATAATATAATATACAAGTTTTGGGACCATGCCACCGATTACATATAAATACGAAATACATAAACTAACAAAAAATAATATTAATTTCCCGGACAAGATAATTGTTAGCCCTGGTTACTCAGATAAATGCATTCCCAATATAGTGTGTAATGACTTAACGTAATTACGAATGCGTCAGCAAAGCCTACACAACATTCCCTTCGACCCAGGGAACCAGGTTATAACTAAACACGGAAACACTTGAAACTGGTTGAGTGGTTAATTCCCCCCTTTTACCATTAATATACAAAACCAAACAAAAAATGGAATGAAATTACATACACAATAGAGTGGTCCACTACTCGCGACAGAGAAATACGAACCCAACATCATTATGTGAGTACGGTCAGAATTTACTCATAACATATAAACAAATCACTTGTATAAGCAGTCAAGAAACACAAAGAAAAACAATTAAAAGAAAAATACACATTCAATCACTGGCTGTATTAATATATCTGTCCAGGTCAAAGGAACCCGGGCGATTCCACGTTGGATGTGCCGGGATTCGAATCATGGGTGTTCTGGTATCGTAGCGGATTGCTGAAAGAAAAACCATATCTATTTCATTTGCAAAGGGTTCCTATCGGCTAAATTCATTAATTAATTATCTGGCCCTATGGCCGAACAATTTCATTGTATACGAAACAAACAGAACGCATTTACAACTCCCTTGTGAAGGAAAATACGATTTTTGGTCAATGGTCTGTATTTTACCGTAACACTGTTCTCCCCTCAGCCATCCATTTCAAAGTGACAGCCGAAACAAATGGGTCACCCCGCCCGCCTGTCTTCTTTTCGTTCAACAGTTTCCTTCTAAAATTTCAACTTTGCATGACCTCATACAGTATTCTAAACTTCTCATTCTATTGAAAACAAATCACATGCTTTTAAACTTCTCATATATATATGACCATATCAGTACCCTATGGTAAGACAGCAAAACACAACTTTAAATAACTAGATCATTAACAGGGATCACTATTTAACTCACACTGACACAGACTCAAGAAATACAGACCCGGGTTCGTGACCTGAGCACGTCGAAGAATAACAAAAAAACTGTGCTTTTAAACTCGATAATTAGTCACATAAGAAACATTATACTTCTTTACAATGCAGGGGAATAGAAGAATTAAAATAAAATGCTTCCTTAGGGAAACCCTATCTAAATGGAGGTTGTAGATTCGAATCCCAGCGTTGTTCATCATACATCATACAGCATATCTGTATCAAAAAAAATTATGCTATAAGTCTACTACTAACTTAACATTTAAAGGAAAATGTACTGAGTGCATACCCACATCTAGAGAAAATACATGCATTAATTATACCGTATTTACATGTAGTGACTATAGGCCTGCGATATATATTCCACCATCTTAATCTTTAACCTAATGCACTCACAAAGTAAATTATAAAGTGTCTATTCTAAAAAATAATAAAAACTGTACATCTAACCTGCTCCAAAAATGAATTACGCGATTACTGTAACCCAATGGTGAAAGTGAATGAATTACACCGATTCCATCATGATTTCTAGCAAATCAATAACATTAACTCACTCAACAAGCTTCCTACGCTAAGCCCTGAAATATAATTTTCTTTTTAAAATACATCCTACTCTACTATTAACTTATTTACAAGATACGCATTCATAATTTCTAGAAACGGAATGATACAGTTATCTGAGTACTTCCATGATGCCTTCCGTTCAAGCCTCGGACGGGTCCATGTTGGGAGACTTTAGCCCTCCATATCAGCAACGATCATCACTGGTATACCAAGGGTCAGAGCTGGGTAGCTGTTTCTTGGAACCTGGTTGAATTTCTCGTTCTCCACTGAAGACACTGTTACACCAACACAGAATATTATCCACTCATGAACTTAATGTTACAATCACCCTTTATAGTGATCTCAGGGCTACCGTCACGCACAGAAGTTATGCCCTGTTATCTATAAAAATTATCACAATCCGTTTTAACAGTTATAGAACTTATTCCATATTTGATCGCTCTCAAACACATACATTCGTGTACTGTTTTTCCAATATGAGCTTATATCTTTCAAATCATTCCCGCACAAAGGAGCATATTCTTGTGACGAGTGACGTGAAGTAGGCTCCAAGAATAGTTCCCCACTGACCTGTGGTGCGCGTGGTGCTGGTCTATTTATTAAGACTGGCACAAGATGACTGACCCTAGACTCCTCCCGGAGAGGATATAAATCTATTCCATTGATATCGCGAATATCAGTGAAGCAGTGCGCTCGAGAGGTAGCTAAACTTATTCCATGACTCTCGATTGTGTGCGGAAGGTGACCCATTCGTAAACAATCTTGCAATATCTATAGCATCATCCCTGCCTCTTAAGCAATTGCGGGACTCCCCGCGACAGGCCACGTGTTCAGTGTATCGCGTGGGGACGCTTTATTTATGTGATAGAGTCACTACTGCGTAATTTAAATTCCACGGGATATTTAGCATACCCCTTCCGGACAATCTCTCTACATAATTCCAAAGATGCATGTGGTGTCATTTGTTCTCCCAATCATAGTATAATTTGAGATGATAATTTAATCTCTCCTCGCCTTTTCATCCCGTTAAGCTGGCTTGCCACATCAAATTTATGTGCGGAATATTGGCTATCCGCGATTTTCGCCCCCACTGTATTATCACGTGGTACGGGATCGAGGCCTGCCCTCTTCTGTTCTCGTCACACAGATATCTCCATCGCATTCGCTCCTTGGATGGAACTTCCCCTGGCTTTCAATGCTCACGCATTTGCCCTCTCGGATCCGCGCGCGCCAAATACAGAACATGTTTAACCTCTTCAGTGGCACGCCCGAGAAATTCTCGGGTTGCGCAAGCTTGCTCATAACGTCACCGCCCGAGAAATTCTCGTTTAGTTGCAGTGTTCATTTCGCGTTCGCCCAATAATTTCTCTGGTACTGTAATCGCTTTGGAAAATATTTTTCAGCATTTTCAACAGATGGCGGGAAGGTTTCCAGCTGTATTCATGATGCCTCTGGCCTAAAATATGCCTTATCTTCTCTACTTTACATATACAATCTCTGGCCAGCTGACGAGGTAAAGAGAAATGGCGAGCGCGAAACGGAAAAGATGTTTGTCTGAAGACAAAATAAGGAATTACATCAAAGATGAATCTCTAAGTGACATTAGTATTTCAGGTAGTGGTGATAAGGATTCTTGGGATGATTACCTTATTATTATTTGTAGTGAAAGTGAAGAAGATATTACTTCAGAAGCTTAGGTGATGGTAGGAGATGCTGAATATACATTCGTGTGGAAAAAGTGTAAGCCTGGGGATAATGTGCGATCTAATATAACCCCATTAGCGAGAAATCATTGTGTGAGGGTTGGATTATTACCAGAGATGAGTGCGATTGACTGCTTTGAACTGTTTCTGAACGGATGAAATTGTAAATTTGACAGTGACCGAAAAAAATTAGTAGGTCCTATGCTAAAAGTAAATAAATAAATCTCCGCATGCAAGGGCACAGTTTTGGAAAGAAGCAAACTCTTAAGAAATTTGGTAGTTTATTGCGTTAGTGTTGTTGGGAGTAATACAAAAGCCTGAAATAGATATGACCGGGCGAGTTGGCCGTGCGCGTAGAGGCGCGCGGCTGTGAGCGTGCATCCGGGAGATAGCAGGTTCGAATCCCACTATCGGCAGCCCTGAAAATGGTTTTCCGTGGTTTCCCATTTTCACACCAGGCAAATGCTGGGGCTGTACCTTAATTAAGGCCACGGCCGCTTCCTTCTAACTCCTAAGCCTTTTCTATCCCATCGTCGCCATAAGAACTATCTGTGTCGGTGCGACGTAAAGCCCCTAGCAAAAAAAAAAGAAATAAAAATGTATTGCTCACAGGACAGTATTCTCAAAACACCAATATTTTATGAAACCATATCACAGACCAACTGTAAAAAAAACCGCGTAAATAGAGTGTAAAGTATTTTTTATTAACCTTGAATAATATATGAATGTGTTCCCTTAATAATTGTTACTCATTCCTTGCTTCCTGAAAATAAATAATTTCCTCCGAAAAAACCTCACTTTCCTGGCACAGGAGGTCTGCCAGAACCCGCCACTGAAGGGGTTAATAAAATTTTTAATGTATGTGCCTGGATCACTAATTCATGGCTCTAATACGGCACAGTATGGATGCAGGAGGAGAACATTTCCAGACTCTCGTGTCATAAGGTACGAGCTTATTTCCTTAGTTGCAAATTGTCTTAATTTAAATCGTTCTCATGTCATGCAAGGATAAAGTGAGCGAAGCACTGTCCTTGTTGCTACGCTGCGGATCGGGGAGTGATGAGGCAGATAAGCTGGGCGTGCCTGCCGGCCAACCGATGAGAGGAACTCACTGTACATGAGTAGTAGCGATACCAAATAGGTTACAAATATAATAGCGGAAAGAAGCATGAAAACTGGTGACAGCGACTGTGACACACACTGGAGGCTCGAAGTGCGCACTATAAACCCCGCATTAACAGCTGTGAAGTAATACAATGTCAAATGCGAAAAATATTTAATTATTTTATGGAAAAATGGCTGGAAAAGGCAGTATTTATGCTATGTATGGTGTTATTTCTTGTTGGTCCATAAATACTTTGCAGCCCTCAAGATATCCTTCGTAAATGAAACAAATGATTCCTATACATCTCAACAGAAAAAAGAAATATGCCAAATTACAGAAAGTAACACATATGTGATTTCATGTAAAGATGCATGTGTATCTACAAAATATAGTACTTATATAATTATGCTGCGTGCATGGTTGTCACTGTACATACCTAATCTCTAGTTACAAAAAAATAGAATTTGTGTATGCCTAAGTGAATTTAATACAAATATGGTTGCATATTGTAAATTGTTATAGTAATTGTTCATGTCTAGAAGTTATTTTCCATAAAATAACGTATGTTACAGAAGGCTAAGAGTTTTTGATTGTATATAGTTGTCACTTTTCATGTGTTATTTTTTATTGTTTTCGTTCCCTGCCCTGAAGGGGTGAGACGCACCCCCCCGGAGGGCAAACCCCTCTCGCTGGCCAGGAGAGTGGGCTTGGTAAAGGAGGAGAGATGAATAGGGAAGGTGGATGTAGGGTATTGTATTAAATTTTCACTATATTAGAGGTAGGTTGTAACCTGTTTTGTAGGTAAGGGAGACATGATAACAAGGGATAATTTATTTATTTGTTGCCTGACAAGTGGTGGTGGACCCCACTGTCGGCAGCCCTGAAAATGTTTTCCGTGGTTTCCCATTTTCACACTAGGCAAATGCTGGGTCTGTACCTTAATTAAGGCCACGGCCACTTCCTTCAGACTCCTGGGCCTTTCCTATCCAATACAGACCTATCTGTGTCGGTATGACGTAAATCAAATTGTAATAAAAGGTGGTGGTGTTAGTTAGGTTTTAATCATTTTTCATTTACCATTTTCTCGGTACTTCATGTGTGTGTGCTTTTTACATTATACAAGAGTTATGTATTAATTTTTGGACACTATTACAAACATGGATGTGTAATACATGGGATGAACTTATTTGCCATATGTGGAGTACTGAACTGACTGTCATGCCTTATGACTGACTGACGAAAGTTTTCATTCCCCACCCTGAAAGGATGGAACAGAAACCTAGAGGGTGACCCTCTCTCTGGCCAACAGGTGTGGGTGGGTTGGGAAGATGTGATGGAAAAAGATGTAAAGGATGTGAAGAAGGAGGAGATGGGAGAGGAATTTTTACCCTATGTCTAAGGGTTTTACAATTTATTTATTTATTTATTTATTATTTTATTTTTATTTGTTTAGCTATAACGTACTGTACCAGGAAGGCATAGGCCCTGGCACATATAAATTATAAAATTTATTTTCTAGCATACAATTAAGTTCCGCTGCATGAACAGCTGTGTGACAGAATGTTCTCGTACCTACTGCACGACACGAGGGAGAAGGCGAGTCAAGCAAGGTCAAGTGACGTCACCGCCGCCTGAAGCTTACTTCCCCTACTGAAGTTTCTCGATTATATTTTTACGAACTTTTTAACGCCTGGACCGATTAACACGAGACTAACGCCGAATTATAGCTAATGTTCTGGAAGTAAAACCCTGCAAATTTGAAGTAAATCCGTCCAGTGGTTTCCGAAATATGACAATTTAAAGTTCGGGAGAAATACTCGCCCCTCATCATCTGATTCCAAGCGCTGCTCACCAGACGTGTATATATAGGCCACTGGGCCAAGGCCATAGTCAATGCAGTCCCGCGAACAGAGTCATGTGTGCACAGTGTGTGTAGAAAGTATGCTCCGTCGAGATTCGCGAGGACATAATAGTGGCCGTACTCAAACGCTGTTGTAATAGTAAAAGAACGTCGTACCGTACGTGAAGTTTCCGCCGCGCCACGACTACTGTAAGATTCTAGACGTTTTTCAAGGTGAATTCGCGTGATATAATACTTGCAAATTTATTATAAAGATGAAGCTATAATAGGAAGTAACAATTGAAGTGTCTAATATTTCACTGAGTAAAATACGACACCGTGAACTGTAGTAATTCCACATAATTCTAAATTGTGCTAATATCATAAATCATTGCGTGTGGTAAACTGAAATCGTAATTTAAAACCACTTCTAAGACATATTTCCCTTGCAGTGAACTGTGTGAGACTGTATTTACTCAATATTCGTCCCATAACAGGGTAAAAATTAACTATTTTCATTGTGCACTGTCTCGATCTTTCGATCACTACGGTGAGAAATCCAGTTAACATTAAGGACATTTTTCAATAATATTAAGTAGTACGGACTAGTGTGGCGTGAATACAACCATAAAACCGCCTTAATCTGTTAATAATATTTGTTCAGAGGCTGTGATAGAAACTGTGGTAGATCACGTTTTCAAGTGCTTATGAACTGTGTACCGGTATATAAAAACTGTGTTTTCTACAGCATGGACTGTGAATGTTAATTCAACGCCGTTAAATCAATATAAAATAGAACTGTGCATTACGGCGGTGTGTAATATTAATATCCACAATATTTGTGAATTCAATAGTGCCAATTGAACTTTCCGTGTTCCAACATTACTTCCAAGAACAACGGAAACCTTGGCAAAAGTGCTACGAGATCCTGCTACATCAAACGTCGCTTCCAACGAGGGATTTACATGGTTTCTTCAGTTATGGTACCCATCGAAGTACGTCGACGAGGGAGATTGACGTGGTATCTTCACTGAACATCGCCGGTGCTGAGTTCGAGTCTTCGTCCGCACTCCGCGGAATGTTCCAGACACCGTACAGCACAACTACAACATTAGTAAGCAGATCTTCTTGTAATCTGAGTGAGTAATCACAACTGACTGACTTTTTACCAAGCACTTTGTTCAGTACAGTGTTCTTACAAGTGCTGCGTGTGGATATTAATTCATAATTTCATCGTCAGTTAAAAGTTCATATTTTGCTGTAAATTCCTTTCTGAGTCATTAATTAATTTAAGTGCTTTATTCGTTTCATTTTTTCAATTTAAACAAACTGAAAGACATACTGCAAGAGTTCAAATATTTAATTTATCAAACTTTCCATGACAAGTGTGTGTTTATTTTGTGTTTCAAAATTTAGAAACACTGTAGGTCAGCACCGTAAATGATGAACTGACAATTTCCAAGGTGCTAAGTAATATGTGTGTGGTTTAACATTTAGAAAGACTGTAGGCTATTCATGATCTATAGAAGAGCAATAATTATTTTTGAAATTATCAAGCAAACAGACGTCAAGAAAATCATAACATAAATCTTTTCTTTTACATTTTGGCAAATATTAACTACCAAATTGAGTTGCAAGTGCAGGGTGATATATCTGTGGCTATTATTAATAAATTTTATAGAAAAAAGAAATACCATTTATTATTCGCCCTGCGATACTATCCGTCTTTGTACCTGCTCCAAAAAACACCGGACACTACCTGAGATCCTTCCCATGCTCAAACCCCAAAATCATTTCCCGGTACAGTGAGGATAGACATAATAGATGGCGCCCAGCGTGGGGCTCGATTGGAGCCACGATACGAGACAAAATACACTGACTGACAGAGCAAATGCAACACCAAGAAGGAGTGGTCAGAACTTTATGCCAATTGCAGGGTAGACTGACGTCACTGAGGTATGCTCATGATGTGAAATGCGCCGCTGTGTGCGCACGTAGCGAACGATAAATGGGACACGGCGTTGGCGAATGGGCCACTTCGTACCGTGATTTCTCAGCCGACAGTCATTGTAGAACGTGTTGTCGTGTGCCACAGGACACGTGTATAGCTAAGAATGCCAGGCCGCCGTCAACGGAGGCATTTCCAGCAGACAGACGACTTTACGAGGGGTATGGTGATCGGGCTGAGAAGGGCAGGTTGGTCGCTTCGTCAAATCGCAGCCGATACCCATAGGGATGTGTCCACGGTGCAGCGCCTGTGGCGAAGATGGTTGGCGCAGGGACATGTGGCACGTGCGAGGGGTCCAGGCGCAGCCCGAGTGACGTCAGCACGCGAGGATCGGCGCATCCGCCGCCAAGCGGTGGCAGCCCCGCACGCCACGTCAACCGCCATTCTTCAGCATGTGCAAGACACCCTGGCTGTTCCAATATCGACCAGAACAATTTCCCGTCGATTGGTTGAAGGAGGCCTGCACTCCCGGCGGCCGCTCAGAAGACTACCATTGACTCCACAGCATAGACGTGCACGCCTGGCATGGTGCCGGGCTAGAGCGACTTGGATGAGGGAATGGCGGAACGTCGTGTTCTCCGATGAGTCACGCTTCTGTTCTGTCAGTGATAGTCACCGCAGACGAGTGTGGCGTCGGCGTGGAGAAAGGTCAAATCCGGCCGTAACTGTGGAGCGCCCTACCGCTAGACAACGCGGCATCGTGGTTTGGGGCGCTATTGCGTATGATTCCACGTCACCTCTAGTGCGTATTCAAGGCACGTTAAATGCCCACCGCTACGTGCAGCATGTGCTGCGGCCGGTGGCACACCCGTATCTTCAGGGGCTGCCCAATGCTCTGTTTCAGCAGGATAATGCCCGCCCACACACTGCTCGCATCTCCCAACAGGCTCTACGAGGTGTACAGATGCTTCCGTGGCCAGCGTACTCTCCGGATCTCTCACCAATCGAACACGTGTGGGATCTCATTGGACGCCGTTTGCAAACTCTGCCCCAGCCTCGTATGGACGACCAACTGTGGCAAATGGTTGACAGAGAATGGAGAACCATCCCTCAGGACACCATCCGCACTCTTATTGACTCTGTACCTCGACGTGTTTCTGCGTGCATCGCCGCTCGCGGTGGTCCTACATCCTACTGAGTCGATGCCGTGCGCATTGTGTAACCTGCATATCGGTTTGAAATAAACATCAATTATTCGTCCGTGCCGTCTCTGTTTTTTCCCCAACTTTCATCCCTTTCGAACCACTCCTCCTTGGTGTTGCATTTGCTCTGTCAGTCAGTGTAAATACCGATTGGAGCCACAATGGACTCAGAGCAACCTATTTGAACACATAACCATAATGGATAGTACACCGTACGATACAAGGTGTAATACATTTCAATTAAAGTACAGGGTTCGACTGGAGCTACTGCGAACGCGAAGAGCTTGTTATATCTTACATTTGACTTCATCAAATATTCCGGCAGCATGGATAATTTACTTGCAGCAATCGAAGCTCTTAGACTTAGCATTAATGATCAGAATGCTAAGATCGATCGATCTAGCAACCAGATTGCACAAATTATCACGCAAATGAACACGTTAAATATTCAAATGGTAGAGTCAAACACGCAATTACAGGCGCAGATAGTAGATTCTAGTTCTCAGCTTAACACTCAAATAAATTCCCTTAATACCCAACTAGCTGAGTCAAATACTCAGTTGCAGGCGCAGTTAACCGAGTCAAACAACGAGGTCGAAGGTTTAACCTCTAAAATCGACAGGACTTTGGAAACTAAATTTGCCGAGGCCGATAAGTTTATCAACAAAGGCTCACGGAATCCAGTGCCCTTATGCAGCAACGATTCCGTGAAGCTGGAACTCGCCTCGAAAAGAAACTAACGGACTCCAGCGCACAAGTTAAAAATATAATAAAAATATTCCGGGCTGTTATGCCGTGGTCCACTCCTCTCGCTTCTCCCAGACGTTTCGACTACTGCTGCGGTAGTCATCTTCTGTGGCGTCGTGTAGATACGCTCTCCTGTATCCCGCTGGCGCCAGCAGTAGTCGAAACGTCTTGGAGAAGCGAGAGGAGTGGACCACGGCATAACAGCCCGGAAGATTTTTATTATATTGACACCGGCCGTGAAAGCCTTCATACTTTAATAAAGCACAAGTTAAAGCCACATTAAAAACATGCGGGACCAATTCGTTGAAAACTTAGAGTCCATCAAGGAAGAGATAAAGACAGAGGTCATCAAGTATTTAGACAAAGATCTTAGAAATGTTCTTCCTTCTGTTCAAGCATTTTCCACCGAACTTAAAGACTTACGAACGGAATTTCAAGAATCCCATGGTAACATCTCGCAAGCTCGAGTAAAGCTAGCTCAGGTTCAGGAGAACCTTCGAGATGCATTAAAGAATGATGTGGGCAAATTACGAAGTGAGATTGGATTAATTAAAAGTACTCAAGCAGAGCTTGACAAGCGTACTACAGGACAGCTAGACAGCACTCATACACAGATAGCTGCTTTCTGTAAAGACGTGCAAGTTATTAAAGCTGACTTGAAAAATTAAATTAAAGACTTAGACGCCTCAATTAATTCCAAAATTGAGAATTTGTACGAGGAGGTCAATCAAATTAATTTTTTTTGCTAGGGGCTTTACGTCGCACCGACACAGATAGGTCTTATGGCGACGATGGGATGGGAAAGGCCTAGGAGTTCGAAGGAAGCGGCCGTGGCCTTAATTAAGGTACAGCCCCAGCATTTGCCTGGTGTGAAAATGGGAAACCACGGAAAACCATTTTCAGGGCTGCCGGTAGTGGGATTCGAACCTACTATCTCCCGGATGCAAGCTCACAGCCGCGCGCCTCTACGCGCACGGCCAACTCGCCCGGTCAAATTAATTTAAGAGACCCTCCGACTGACGTCACAATTCCTGGTTCGTCGAGGAAAATACATAGCACAACAGGATGACAAGCCAGTCAAATTTTCAGGACGAGACGAGTACACCGCCCGAGAATTCCTGTTGAATGTCGAAGATTGCCTGCAAGAAAATAGGGTAGAAAACGACCGAAAACTTAGAGTCGTATCTAAGGTTCTAGAAGGACGAGACTTATCATGGTTCATAGCTTTTAAGAGCAGCTTTAAAGACTATGAAGACTTCAAACAGGTTCTTCTTAAAAAGGTTTTGGGACGCTGAGATACAACATCTCGTCAAGATGCAATTCTACGCTAGTAAATACAACACTTCGGTCAATACTTCTCGGTATTCAGATTATTTCCTAATGCAGTTACTCTTGGATCCGCCTTTGCCAGATATTGAACTCATTCAGATTCTGACTCTTCAATATCCGCCACATGTTCTGGAGATATTAGTCGCTGCCAATATTAAAACATTAGAGCATTTTGACGCTACTTTACGCAGACTAAACACGGCTAATACCCAATCTACTCCGAAGAGCAGCAGATATATAGAAATAAGTACAAACTCTACGGAGATAAAACCGCCGGAGAGAGGAACCCAGGCTACGGGAAGAAGGCAGAACAAGCCCTACCATACACAGGATACACAGGAATACGTCAGGGAAAGAAACCGCAATCCTGATGAACCTGGAGCCACGTCCCTGGAATACCAACGTCAATTCGGACCGAGAGAGCAACGATCGCCTGATCCCGAATCAACAGGCGCGATAAAAAGAAACGCCGATCACACAGTAAGGAGATTGACTGTAAATCACGATGAGGACGAGATGTCGGATTATTGTATTGCTATCATCAATTACTGGCACATTGATGATTCTGAATTGCTGTTTGAAGACGCACAGACACCAAGGCCAATAATTACTCGCTCATTACCTGTTATTACTGTACGCATAAGCAACTTACATGTGATTACGCCCATTGACTCTGGAGCGCAAGCCTCTTTAATTTATGATAGACTTGTGGACTCAATTAAAAATCAGAGCAATATTTTATTATTACCTGCAGCTCAGAGTAAAGTAAGAGGGATAGTTCCTGATAAAGCAGTTAAATGTAAGTCACAGGCATTTTTGGAATTCGAAATAAATAGTCAGTCATTCGAACACATATTTCTGGTAGTTTCACGCCTTAACTTCAACCTAATTCTTGCATCAGATTTTATGATCAAATATAAGGGAACTATTGATTATGATGCCAACCTCGTGAAACTGAAGAATGATTCCGTAGAACTACAGCTGGTAGGATGAAGCGACCTGGAAGTTCAAGAGAATGGAGCCCGTTTCGAAGAAGCCGGTGGTGACTACAGAGAGCCCGCTGCAAGCGAGGAAGCGCCAGCCGTAGCAGACAGTAGAAGGGGTGACCAGATTGAGGACAGTGTAGAGTCCCTGTTTGAGAAGAACTCCATAATAGGTCCGGATTATGTAATGTCAATAGCCAGTGTGGTTGAAGACCCGGAAATCAAATTTAAACTAGAGGAGGCTAAGAATGACGTTTTACAGAAATATTAATGTGTGTTCGATGATAAGCCTGGAGAGATAGCTGGTTATGAGTATCATCTTAATGTAACTGACTTATCCCCTTACCAGAAAAAGCCATATCCCATTCCAGAAAAATATAGGGAAGAAGTTCGTGATCTAATCCATAAAATGACTGATGATGGGATAATTTCGCCTTGCGTAACTAAATATTTGAATCCATTGGCTATAGTGCGTAAGCCTAACCCTAATATCAGGATTTGCCTCGACGCTCGTGTCCTCAACGATCGACTGACATTAGAATACGACCGTCCTCCACTACTTAAGGATATCAACAGAAGATTCCACGGCATGAATTTCTTCAGTTGCCTTGATGGAACTTCCTCATATTATCACATAAAACTGGACGCTGAAAGTAGACTTTTAACAGGCTTCTTGTTTGAGAATAAGACCTATGTTTTAATAAAATGCCTTTCGGTATTAAGAACTCTGGAGCTGTGCTGATAAGAGCCTTAGAAAAACACTTATCAGATGAAGTGAAGGACATAACTACGATTTATGTTGATGGCATTTTGATTGAATCGAGAACTTTCGAAGAGCACGTGAGAGATATCAGTCTAGACCTACAGGAATTGGAGAAGAAGAATTTCGAAATAAATGCCCAGAAAAGTCAGCTTTTCCAAACATCAGTGTTATTCCTAGGACATGTAATTAGCGGTGATGGAATTCAGCCCAACCCTGCCAAGATTAAGAGCATCATTGACTTTCCTAGACCTCAGCGCATTAGAAACGTGAGAGAGTTCCTAGGACTCTGTCAATTTTTCTCTCAACAATGTCCAGATTACACTAAAACTGTAGCTCCTCTTCAGCAACTTCTTCTTAGAAATAATAGATGGAAATGGACTGAAGAATGTGAAAGAGATTTCCTTGCCACCAAGGACATGTTGAAAATTTCCGCCAGATTAGTTTATCCGGATTATTCCCTTGCATTCTTCATAGAATGTGATGCCAGCCCTGTAGGAATAGGTGCTGTGCTATATCAACTAAAACCTGAAAATCCAGATCACAGACTTACCGTCTCATTTCTACGCAGGAAACTACGACCTCACGAAAAGTCCTACACTATAACAAAACTCGAAGCTTTGGCTGTTGTTTATTCTCTCCAGTATTGGAAGAAAAACATTTATGGATATCCTATTACGATTTTCACGGAGTGCTATCAAGTGTTTGTTTTCATTTGTGTAAGTTGTTTCGTTACCAGATATTTACGGAAATTTGAATATTATTAATCGAAAATTGTACGTATTTGTAACATTAAAAATGCTACAGGGTAGCTTTCAGTGTCGTAAGAAGCTGTTTGTTCATAAAGAGTGTATGTATTCGAACAATTCTGGTGTGGTGACAAGGTGATTGACCTCATATTCTTCTCAGAACTTGTTTTCTTTATATTTTCACTTACCTGTGGGTATGTTTATAGTTTAATTAGATGGGTCGTATGTGCTATGTGTCTGGATGTAAGACTAATTATAGGGGCAGAGCAAAAACTTCGGTGTTCAAATTTCCAAAAGACCTAGTATTAAGTCAATTGGTTAGGTGCATTCATGGGGAAAACTTCGAAGCAAATGATAGTAGTGTTGTGTGCATTAATCATTTGATATCAAATGCATTGTTAGGGAAGACATTATACCCATAATAGGTGTTGATCTAGTTCGGGTGCCACGCAAACTTCTGACGTTACCTAATGATGCCTGTCCTAGCATTTTCCCCAATCAGCCAACGTACGTAACTATAAAATGAAGTCAGTCCCGGAAATATCCAAAAAATCGTGACTCAGAGTTACGAGTGCGATATGAAACATTTTTAAACGGGTACAAGAATAATGTAATTGAATCTTTTAGTGTTTTACAACGGCGGTTCGTAAACTAAATCTAACCCCATTCCTCGTATGCTGAAATGAAGTGGATTGTGGCGAGTTGAAATTTTTTCGAGAAATGCATTTGTTTGCATATCTTACGAAATGAGCTGTGGTTAATGATGTTACATGGTATTTCATGTAAGGTTAATAATGTTTTCCGTTGAAATCTAGTTATATTTTTGCTAAGCCATAATTTCATACGTAAAATATTTTTATAGTGTGTATGCTTTTCAACCTGACGTTGATAAGATAATTCTCCCCCCGCTATTTTCCCTCTGAAATTACAATTACGCGATAACGTCGCTTCTGGTGCGTAACTATTCATAGTTTGAGTTACTGAGTTGCATTTCATGACGTTTGACTTGTGATCTTTTCTTTAGGTGACTCAGAATAACCATACATAATCTTACCCTTAACCTCTCATGTCACCCACCGATGTCCGCCATGTTTCTTCTGGGTTACGATCTGATGTAATTGTAGTTGATATTGGTTTGTGTCATAGCATTTACGCACTGAATTGACAGAAAGGGGAACTAATAATAATAATAATAATAATAATAATAATAATAATAATAATAATAATAATAATAATAATGGCGTATGGACTCCAGAGAGGACTGGTGCGGGTCTTTTTCTCGTAGACGGCCTATTAGTTGACCTGCATGTCTGTGAAGATGATAGCCCCACCTAGAATGATTTTAATGCTGAATACGCGACACACATCCAGCCCCCGAGCCATTGGAATTGGGTTAAATTCCCCAACCCGGCCGGGAATCGAACCCGGGACCCTGTGAACCAAAAGCCAGCACGCTAACCATTTAGCTATGGAACCTGACAGAAAAGAGAACTGGACGACATTTTAACGATTCATGTTCCAAGCGCTCTCTTAATCGCCTATCCTTTTATGTTTCTGTCACCGTGGTATTAGGTAAACAAGGAAAATAGAGGAATTATATGCTCGTAAAAGATTTTGTTTATCTTCTTTTATTAATTGTAAAGATACATTTCTATAATAGCGATGACTTATACAAGCAGTGCTTTTCTCCAGTGCGAATTTTGAACATAAATCATGATCTTGATAGACACACGGTACCGTAGAGAAGTTCTACGAAATAAGTGGATCATTCATTCGAAATTCTATTTCTTGCATATATACTGGGATCCATTCCCACCATTCCCATTTTTAGGTACTTTCGCTCCTAGAAAAAGAGAAAGAACAACAACAATGAGAATCTGATTAACTAAATACACAAATGAATGAATGAATTAATTAATTAATTAATAAAATCTGTACATATTAATAGATGAAAGTCCGTGGTAGGTATCTATCAGTTTGTGCCGGTCAAACCGTCGAACAGATCTCGATGCGGTTTTCACAGTTGTATCGACGAAGGTGTAGATGTATGAAACATTAACCCTAACATTACCGAAGTAATATCCCGCCTTGTAACCAAGACCGCTAAGGCGGACTATAATTAAAACAATAATATAGATAAATACTTAAAGAGAAATATTGGTAGATTATACACCGCCGGAAAAGAACATGCAACATCCTCAAGGACTGTGTTCAGTGTGCATAGTGAAAGATTGTTGTGTTAGTGATTCACTTGTCACTGATATCGGCGATCAGATGCGCTCAGGAGGCCTGTCCGTGCGCACTATGTTTTGACTCTGCAGGCAGTAACTCTGCTGACGTTAGAGGTGAACAGTGTTTGCAACATTTATTTTAGGGTACAACCGTGCCCCACCGCGAGTACGTGCTCCTGTTGAACAACTGCAGCCATTTGAGCGGGGTCGCATTTTAGGTCTGCGAGAAGCTGATTGGACGTATCAACGGATTGCTGCACATGTTGGGCACAAATAATCGGTGGTGTGTCGCTGCATTCAGCAGTAGTCTGTGGAAATTCGCACACCCGTATACCAGGCTCCGGAGGCCCGCGTAATACAGACACACGGCAAGATCGACGCAATCTTCGAGCAGCGGTGGCCGGCCGAAAATTATTCAGGAGTGAAATCCGGTCACATGTTGCACCTGCTGTGACACCAAAGACCATTGGGAACCGTCTGCTTGCAGCAGTATTTCGATCACGTTTGCCTTTGGCCAGACTACCACTGACACCACGACACCGCCAAGCACAACTACTCTGATATGGTGAAAGAGTCGACTGGAGAGGGGATATGGCGCCCTGTTGTCTTCAGTGACGAGAGTATGTTCTGTCTGTAAGCAAGTGATGGACATACACGTGAACGGCGTAGACTTGGTGAGCGTCCTATTCCAGAGTGCATTCGACCACGACACCCAGGTCCCATCCCAGACGTCACGGTGTGGGCGGCCATCAGTTAAAACTCGCGGTCACATTTTGTGTTTCTGCATGGTAACGTAACCAGTGCCCACTCTATCGCACAGGTTGTTGTCTCCGTACTACTGTCATTTCTACGACAGGAAGGTGAGGTGCTTTTTTAAGCAGGACAATGCACGTCCACATTCAGCTGCTGCGATGCAACGTGCTCTACGTGGTGTACAACAACTGTCCTGGCCAGCAAGATCACCGGATCTCTCGCCAATTGAACACCTATGCGACATGGATGAGGCGGGAACTTACGCGTTTTCCAGAGCCTGCTAGAGCCATTGCCGAATTGCACCAAAGGGTGCATGCGACATGCTTGAGTCAATCCATCACAGGATGTCATTCAGCATCATTCTGAATACACGCCTTAATTGCCACCAGAGGGGATACACTGTGTATTGATGTGACTGTTTGGGCACCCTTTATTTTGATATGTATGTTTCATTTGGTCTGGATTTGTAATCATATACTCCTGCAATGATGAACTACCTGCCACATTGTTTGTGAACAAAGTTACCTTGCCCTTGAGGATGCTGCACGTTTGTTTTCTTCGGCAGTGTACATTGCAGCAAAAGATCGTCAAAAAGCATTTTATTAGGTGAGCAGGGGGGCGCTGTCGTTGTGACGCCGACTAGAATAGGGTGTCAAATAAAATGATTAAGGCCGTAGAAGATCTGTATGCAGAAGTGATATGCACGAATCAAGTAAAGATAGAGTTAATGGTAGGAGAGATATTCAAATATTGGACTTAAGCAGGGATGTAAAGTATCACCAATATTGTTCACACTTTTCACTAATGTTGTATTGGATAATGTAAGTCAATTGAAGGAGGAAAGGACATGCCCATGTTTGAATAATAAAGGAATCCTTCTCCTGGTTTTCGAGGACGGCATTCTGCTGCTCTCTATAACATCAGTCGGAATGCAAAGCAGTCTCAAGAAAACCGCTGAATATTGCAGAATTTGAAAATTAATACCGGTATTTAAAAATCAGAAGTAATGGTATGTAAAGAAGGAAATAAATTAAAGAAATAAGAAAGGTGTGGCGGTTGGGCTGTGATTGTGTAGAACTAGTGATTGTCGACAAAATAGAACACTCGGGACATATAATATATCGAATGGGATGTGTAATAAGCAAATGAGACGTACTAACAGGAAAGGGTTGGCTGCTTTACCAAACACAAGGTGTTTAGAGAGGAAAATGCCAAATACTGAATACAAGTTACAAAAAATATTTTAAATGTACTGGTGATATCAAGAGCATTGCGTAGAGCATAATTATGGAGTATTAAAGTAAAGAGGAAAGAAATATATGTTCAAAGTAATAATTTCTGTAAAATAATAATGGGTCTTCCAGAATGCACAGCCAATGGCGCTGTTATAAAACTGTATGAAGATATCAGCATTCAAGCAGATTAAGCTAGGAAAGTAATGAAATACTGGTTAAGATTAAGAAGGAGGAGAGGGAGGGAAATATTAAATTTAGCACACCCACACGAGATGAAGCACATAAATGATGATTATTGGCTAACGAAAGTGAAAAGAATGTTCGATAAAATAGGAATGGGTGACTACTGGGGTAAATATATACGAAATATATACGAATACAAAGTGGTTTGAAAAGTCCGTGCAAAGTCCGAGTGATGGCACCACAGGCGCGTATGGAGGTCATGTTTAGTTAGTAGCATCTCTTGAATGAACGCACGCCAAGTTTCAACCATATCGGTCTATTTCTTTGTGTTTGGCATTCGTGTGAATCAAGGAAGTCGAGTGATTTTCAAGAAATGGACTAAAAAGAATTTCGTGTGGTGATTAAACATTACTTTATGAAAGGCAAAACGCCTCAGGAGACTAAAGAGAAGCTTGACAAACATTATGGTGACTCTGCACCTTCGATTAGAACAGTTTATAAGTGGTTTAAACATTTTCGGACAGGCCATATGGGCACAAGTGACGCTGAACGTTCTGGACGGCCTGTGGAGGTTATGAATCCAGAAATCATTGATCAAATCCATGATATGGTGATGGATGACGGAAGAGTTAAGGTGCGTGAGATTGCTAGTGCTGTGGGCATCCCGACTGAACGGGTACATAATATTTTGCATAAACATTTGGACATGAGAAAGCTATCCGCAGGATGGGTGCCGCGATTGCTCAGGCTTGACCAAAAACGGAATCGTGTGAAGTGTTGCAAGGATGATTTGCAGCTGTTCCAGAAGAATCTGGAGGACTTTAAGCGTCGTTTCGTCACTGTGGATGAAACATGATTACATTACTATACTCCTGAGACCAAACAAAAATCTAAACAATGGGTTACCAAGGGGGAATCTGCACCAAAAAAGGCGAAGACCGTTCCTTCAGCCGGAAAGGTTATGGTGACTGTCTTTTGGGATTCGCAAGGAATAATCCTCATCCATTATCTGGAAAAGGGTAAACTTATTACAGGTGCTTATTATTCATCGTTATTGGAGCGTTTGAAAACCGAGCTGCAAGAAAAACGCCCGCGATTGGCCCACAATTATGTCCTTTTCCATCACGACAACGCACCAGCACACACCTCAGCAGTTGTGGTCGCAAAATTAATGGAAATAAGATTCCAACTCGTTTCACATCTCTCTTATTCTCCAGACTTGGCTCCCTCGGACTACTATTTGTTCCCCAATTTGAAGAAATGCCTGGCGGGACAAAGATTTTATTCCAACGAGGAGGTGATTGCAAACACTAATGGGTATTTTACAGACTTGGACAAATCCTATTATTCGGAAGGGATCAACAAACTAGAACATCTTTGGGCGAAGTGTATAAGCCTAAAAGGAAACTATGTCGAAAAATTAAAAAAGGTTTACCCCAAACACGTAAGTAGTTTTTATTTTTTCACGGACTTTTCAAATTCAGCATGAAAGTAACAATTAGAGTGCATGATATTGAGAAGCAGGTGATTATGTCATAATGTGAGACTAAAAGAACATGATCTGAATTCTATGAACTTTTTCAAAATATGTCAAAAAGGCTTTCAAACAGAGAAGTGAGAGGCGTAGTGTGGTGGGTAATAGGGATATGTAAGAGAGAGAATCATAACGGAAATCATTTTTTACTTTATGGAGAAATAACGGAAGAGGCCACGGCCGTGAAGAGGCACATCTATTGAGTGGATGTGACAGACTTAGAGTTAAATATTTGGGAATTGAATACAAAACAAAAATAGAAAGAGACAAAGAATTCTATACAGTTGTTAAATTATTAAACAAAGAATGAACAACAATGGGGAGAGTAGCAGATTTCTTGCATTTAAAAACTGTATCATATAGAAATTAAAATAATCATTAAAAGACTGAAGGGTAAGGTGCATGTTTGTTCTAGAATATTTAGAAATATACTGCATGATCAAATAAACTAATTCCTATAAAAGAACGCTCTCTCCCCAGTTTGAAGCGATCCGCAACTAGGGGATGGAAGCATGCTATTCTATTCTGTAAGTTCATTAGTAACATTCTGCTTTAGTTCTCATCTTAGTTTCTTAGGTGTCATATCCTAACTTTTGAGAATAGTGCTGTACACTTCATGATGTCTGTTTTAAATGGCGAACTGTACTTACATTAGGTATAATCTCGACGGAGGTCTCATACATCTCCTTCCACTGTAAAGCAAAGAAATATTTGTATGTATCATTGGTAGTTTGCATTAATGGTGGAGTGGAAACTCCTCTAACAAACCATGAAAAATGTAGGTGATTAACTGGAAGGGCAGACGATTAGTACAGAATCTGTACACAATATCACAGAACTCTAAAACGGAAGTGATCATAAATTACCAAACTAAGGGAGGGCGTAGGAAAAGCCTGAAAACTGTCACCTCACTTATTCAGTATGTACACGCTCAATAAATAAAAAAGCGCATGGCCTTTTGTAAAATCCCTGCAGATAAACATTTCTCAGGAACAAGTGAACCTATGAATACCATGTTTGTTTTATGCATCCGCAGGGCTGCCATCTACTTGGGAAGTGAATTATAATTTTGAAAACAAATATAATTTGGTAAAATATTAAATGCGACGAAGGTATTACCCCATACAGTTATTTCCCTTTGAGCGATTTTATTTATTTATTTATTTATTTATTTATTTATTTATTTATTTATTTATTTATTTATTTATTTATTTATTTATTTATTTATTTATTTATTCTTAATTTCGAATCACCCATCTTTGGGGTACGTCAGATCAATCACTTCTTAGATGCTTGTGCACTTTTCTTCTCCCAATAGTTCTTCATTCTAACTGATCTCCTCCTCCTTTCCTCCTCTAATATCTGAATCGGTTTTCTGGTGTTGTTCTTAACTTGGAACCTCTCAGTTTTGTTTTTGGTCACGGTTTTGGCTGTACCATTCTTTAACATGAGTTCGGTAATCTTAAGATCTCTCAGATCCTTTTCAACTTCCTTAAACCAATTGGGTTTAGCCTTTTTTTATTGTAAAAGAAGTCAAAGATCTGTTTAGTTAATCTGTCAGGATTCATTCGGAATATGTGTCCATAGAAATCAATCCTCCTTTTCCTCATGGTATACGAGAGTCTCTCCGACTTTACGTAGAGGGATTCGTTTCTAAAAAAAACTTGTTTGTTATTTTGGAATTTGGGACCCATGATCTTCCTCAATATTTTCCTCTCCTTGATTTCAAATTTCTCCACTTGCCCTTTTCTCCCCATGACTAGTGTCTCTGCTGCATAGAATGCTTCCGGCTTAATTACTGTGTTATAATGCCTTATTTTGGTGTTCCAAGAGAGGGCTTTCTTATTGTATGTGTTTTTGGTTCTCTGGAAAGGTAGTTCTATTTTGTTCCTTCTCGCTTCCATTGCTTTCCCTTCAAGGTTGTTCCATTCAATCCATCCCCCTAGGTACTGTACTTGAAACTCTTCACCACCTCTATTTTCTGAGCTCTCACTTTAATTCTCTTAGGAGTGTCAAGTATATTCGTTATGATCTTCGTCTTTTCGAAAGAAATCTTAAGTCCTATCTTCCCCGCCTGCTCTTGTAATTCGGCGATTTCTTCTTTTGCTTCCTCCCACGTTTCTGCGAGCAGCGCCAAGTCGTCAGCAAATGCCAAACACTTAATCATGATCCCTTTGTTTTTGTTCCAAGTCTTATTCCCCCTCTCGTTTCTGCATTCCATTCCCTCAAAACTTTTTCAAGTGCACAGTTGAACAACAGAGGGGAGAGACCATCCCCTTGCCGGACCCCTGTTCTGACCTCAAAAGGTTCTGATAGTTCGCCCATGAATCCGACTTTAGAGGACGTATTCGTGAGCGTCTCCTTGATGATGTTTAAAGTTTTCCCGTCCTAGCCGAACTCCTTCAAAATATTGAACAACGACTCTCTGTCTATGGAATCGTAAGCTTTTTGGAAGTCTACAAAAGTCACTATATACGGTTTCGCCCTCTGCTTCTGGTATGCTAAAATTTTTCTGAGGTTTAAGATCTGTTCAGGGCAAGATCTTCCTTTCCTAAACCCTGCTTGATACTCCCCAAGTTGGCGATCCAACTGAGGTTCAGCTCTTTGCAGTAATGCTCTGGACAATATCCTGTATGTCACATCCAATAGTGAAATCCCTCTGTAGTAGTTGCGATCCGATTTCGAACCCTTTTTGTGAAGAGGGTGCACCAGGGCCATTTTTCATTCTTCTGGAATAACCTCATTCTTTCCCATGTCTTCAAAAAGTGTTTGGAGTGAGACAATTGCATTTTTGCTTGCATTCTTCCATAATTCAGCTGTTATCTGATTTTCTCCCGATGCCTTGTTATTTTCCATATGAGTTAGTATTGTCTGGATCTCGCTTATAGATGGGGGTTTAGAGTCAGGGTTTGGGGATGACTTCGGTCCACCATCGAACGCCATATTTTGGTGTGGTTCTTCGCAAGTCAGAAGTTCCTTGAAATATTCTGCTAGTATCTTACAGTTTCCCCTATTACTATACGCCATGTTCCCTTTTTTGTCCTCAAATCGGAGAGTTGGGGGTCGTATCTGTTTAGCTTCTCCCTGAAGATCCGATAATAGTTTCTCATGTTGTTCTTAGCAATATCATCATTATCTTCCTAAGTAGTTGGTCTCCTTGTTCCTTCTTAACTTTCTTGATCCCCTAGGACACCATATTCCTAGTTTCCACAAAGTGTTACCAGGCACTCTCGTCCTTTTTGGTTTGCCAGATGTGCCACGCCTTGTTCCTCATATCAAGTAGTCTATCACACCCTTCGTTCCACCATTTGTGCTTCTTCGTCCTGGTAACAGGCGCAAGCTGCTCTGCCTTGGTTATAAGACTCTTTTCCATTTGCTTCCACTCCTGGCCTCCTAGGTCGCTGGTTAACTTGCCCCAGTCCTCCTTTATTGATTGATTGATTGATTGATTGATTGATTGATTGATTGATTGATTGATTGATTGATTGATTAATTTATTTATTTAGCACACTACAGGACTATTGTCCCAATTACAGTGGCTACTACACTGTATGGAACAAACCAATAAACAGTTAAAATAAACAAGCATGCATAAAAGAGTAGAGTATGCCCTAAAGGATAGTAGGCATTTGGCGTTTGCCATTAATCGCAAAACTGCTCACAACATAACGAAATTTAGAGATTATAAGAGTAATAGCTCCCGCCAGTGGTGTTAACCGCTGGCTTGAGGGAATCCATTATAGTTAGGGACAAGATGAAGAATCTAATATGATAAGAGTGGTTATCATGAATCGGGAGGCTACTCCAGATTCCGAAGGTATGAGCAAACTCAAGGTGGAATAAGTAGCACAGCATTATGCAAACTAATGACTGTTGCTTGCTCATCTATTTTGTGCGCGATGCCAGCCGATCTAGCATTGTTATGTACTACTGTCGTTTGACCCCGATAGCACGTAACCTTGTGCTGAGTGCGCTAGTCCCTTTTTTTCTTTTTGCTGACTCTGGTCTGCCTCCTAACCATTTAAACACCGATTTGTTTGTTCACTTGCATCATCACTATTTACAACTGCGCAATCTTCGGAATACACTTTCTTTCCACACTGATACATTACGGCTCTTAGATATTTGTTCAAATAGTTTTCACTGTTCCACTCCTTAATTAACCAAGCAGTAACTCTTCGATTATCCTTTTGCTTGCACAACGCTATTTGTTTTTCACTTAAAAACTTCTTTTTAAAACCTCCGTTTTCTCACATTCCGCAATCAGATGTAGATCGTCCATCTTGTT
This sequence comes from Anabrus simplex, assembly GCF_040414725.1. Lineage (NCBI taxonomy): Eukaryota > Metazoa > Arthropoda > Insecta > Orthoptera > Tettigoniidae > Anabrus > Anabrus simplex. The sequence goes on along the minus strand of NC_090279.1, from coordinate 175,841,916 downwards.
TTCCCATAGAATACATACTGAAGTGTCGTTTCTCTTGATCCAACCCTTGTTCTTATGCAGTCCCATTAACCACCAAATCAATCCCCCTTTCCGTCTATTATTTTCAAATTTTATACTAATCTTGGAGACTTGGAGTACCTTGTAAAATACGCTCAGAGAAGCTCTCTTGCCGCATTCCTTTAACAACCCTTGCGTTTTGATGTCCATAATTACGGCTATCATCACTCTCGGGCCCCTGCTCCCTTTCACCTTCCATGTCTCCGTACAGATATAACCTAACCCTATCCTCTCCACGTAGGTTTTAATTAACATCAACCAACTCTCTGTGTACATACTCTTTTCCTTCTGCTTAAAGGCTTCCTGGACCATTGCGCCACCCTGTCCTCTCCTCAATCTCATCAGATAGTTTAGAACCCTCCGAGCGCAATCCACTTCTATGTATTCACCACATAATAATGCCACCCCCACGTTCGCGGTGCATTGCGGTAACCTCATACATATTTAACTAAACTTATATGAGATTTGGTTTAACAAATTCCTATCTTCCATCCCCCAAATTTCTGCCCCATACTCATCACTATCGTCTTGTACACCAGTCTCAATATCCTATAGCTTATCCTCGGGAATTCTGAAATTAAGATTTTAACCATAGAAAGTGCTGCCATCCCTGTCCACTTTGCCTTCTTGATATGATCATCCCACCCCGCCCCTTTTCTGTTTAGTATCTCTCCTTAAGTATTCTATCTTGTCTACTTCTTCTATGAATTATCCCTGTAACTTGCATTTTCTTTTCCCTTTTCGCCTCTTGATTTTGCTTATAGTTAATACCTTAGATTTGTTGCAGTTAACCCTTAATGCCCACTTCTTTGCGAATTCCGATATCTTTTCCAAACTCTTTTGGAGACCGCCCCTTGTCAAAGCCATTATTACGACATCGTCTGCAAAAATCAAGCCCGGTATCTCTAGATTGTTCATGACCGGCACTGCCCCTTTTTCTCTACCATGCCCTTCCAAAATGTCGTTATTGAACAGTAGGAACAGCAGCGGCGAAAGTTTACAACCTTGTTTTAGCCCCGTCTTACAGTCTATGGGCTGACTGATTAAATTCTCCTTTATCTTGTCGCAGCAATGGACCTTCCTATATGACGCTTCTATCGCTCGTATCATTTTTCCTGACACCCCTAACCTACCTATTTTTCTACCAGTGCTTTTCTGCTAACCGTATCGAAGGCTTTTTCGAAGTCAATGGCCGCTAGGTACGCGTAACCTCTTTCACTACTTAATTATGTATCCAGTATCATCCTTACTGTCATAATATTGCCTATGGTTTGTCTTCCCTTTCGGAATCCTCCTTGGAATATTGATATTATTGATTGTCTTTCTGCCCAGCTCGATAACCTATTAGCTAAACCCCAGCATAAATATTACTCAGCGATTCCAGTAAAGTTACTCCTCGATATTTACTTGGTATATTCTTGCTTCCTTTCGTTTTGTAAATTGGGCAGATGATTCCGCCTTCCCATTCTTTTGGTATGATGCCGCTATCAAAGATCCTGTTGAATAATTTAACTATTCCCTCCCTAATTTGCCTGTAATTCCATACATTTTTCCAACATAAATTATTTATTCCGTTCCTTCCCCCCGCCGATTTGTTCTTAAGTTTACATAATACCTCTTGTATCTCTTCTAAAGAGATCTCTTTGTCTAGTTCGTATATACTAATGTCTAAATTACTCCAAGTGTTCGTTGTCCCGTCTTCACATTTCCATCTATCCCTGGCGCCTAACAAGCCCTTGAAGTAGGTTACCCATTGGTCATAGCCGATTACAGCTTTCTCAATCCTTTTTCCTCCTCTGTTAATTCTGTTAATTCTTTCCCATACTCTCTCTGCTTGGTTTAATTTGCAATCACTGTCAATCGCCTCTGTTTGTTCTGTATCCATGACTTCTTTCTCTCATCAATTTTCTTTCTGTATTATTCTTTCCTTAACGTACAGAAAGCTTCCTTATCCTCCCTATCTCCACTTAGCCTACATTTTTAAAGCCTTTAGGACTTGGCCCTTTAGTATCTTGCAATCTTTATCGTACCACTCATCCATTCCATTCTTCCTCCCACCCCTTCCTTTCTCCATCCGTGCCGCCCTCCTTATAGGATACTCAATTATGTCTAATGTCCTATCTATATTATTTTCCTCTAACGCCGCTTCCCACCCACATTTTATTAGCTGTATCTCCTGCTTCAGAAAGTCCTCTAAATCTCTATGTGACATATATACTTAGAATAGCTTCTGCCCCTCTCCTCAACACTATTTTAAGCCCTGTCCTTTCTTCCCCTATATTCCTTTCTAACCATACCCCTATCGCTGCGTTGTGTGACTCTATCCAGTCTGCAATTTCAATCCTTCTAATTTTCCTTAGTATATCTCCCGAGCAAAACACTAATTCAATCACACTTTCCCCTTTATCTGTTATATATGTCAGTTTCCCTTCTTTGTCCCCCTCCCAAAGGCCATTTAGAATATAGAATTTTCCTGCCTCACAGAACTCAAGTAGCAACCCTCCATAACTGTTTCTTCCCTTACATTTGTTTCTTCTTTCTACCCTTAAATCAACTTCCTCTTCTTTGTAGAACATTGGGAATAGTTCCCCTATCCTGGCGTTCCAGGCACCCAGGAGTAATATCCCATCTTCCTCGAACTTTTCCCTGATCATACTGTCTTCCAAGAGTAGCTCCTCCAGCAGTTTATCGTTCGCGTACGGAGATCCCTTGGAGTGACAATATACACTCGCTATACATATCTGTCTTTCTTTTCCCTCCTCTCTTCCTATATTACATCTTAACTATAACACTTCATTTAGATCATTCTCAATTTCTTCCACCAACTCATTAATTTCTTTAATTAGCACTACTATTCCCCCAGGCGTTCGACCCTTCTCCTTATGGTTTTTCCTTGCTTTACATTTAACTCTGAATCCCCCTCCCAAGTTATCTCCGTAGCCGGTTGTATCCAAGTCTCCAGTAATGCTACAACGTCATAACTTTCAACTACCTTTATCACCTCAATACTGGTTTTTTTCCCAACAGACCTTCTATATTTATGAATCCTACTTTCCATTCTAGTTATAGCTTACTCTCACTTCCTCCTCTCCTTATTCTTACTTCTCGTCATCATTAGCCTCTCGCCATCTGGCTCTCCCCCTTCATATCTTGACGATTTAGGGCGCTCTTTCTTATCTATATCCTCTGTACCCTTGTTTTTCTTGCCCCACAGATCTTTTAAACTACTACTTCTTCCCTTCGACAGCATGTCTCTCCCAGTTTTATCTTCCTTCGAACCACTTCCTTCATGAATATGCCTCTGCCCCATTTGTTCTGAATTAAGAGGTTTTTTATTAGTGTCAATTGCCGCCCCTACCACCAGTGAACATGTCATTCGTCCCATGCTGCACCGCACACTTACCCCTTCGTTGGATTCACTTCTTGTCTCGCTCCCTTGCTCCTCTCGATCAGCCGTCTGTCTTCTGTCTTGTCTTGAACCCAGGGCCTCTTCTTTCAGGTTCTCTTCCATAACTTTCAGCTCTGGTAGGTCCAGGAACGCCTCTAATTTCTGTCGGATACCCACAGCCGTTATCCACTAATATATGCTTTCAAGCCATGTGCTCTTGCTCTTCCTTGATGCCTCCTAAAAATTCTTAGGATTTCACTGCCCTCTCTCCCCATGTCTCTCTTAATCCCAATATTCTTTCCTTGCAGATTGCTCGCGTTTCTTAGTATTATGCCCGCCATTGTGGTAGATATCAGTTGCACTTTTATTGGCCTCCTCCCATCCACTTTCCCTACACTTCCCACGTCATCGATATCTGCCTAAATGAAGTTGATTTTCATAATGTTTTGTAAAAAGTCCATGACTTCTTATATTGTCTTTATCTTCGCTTCTGCCCCCTCTTCTTGCACTTCATATATGAAAACACATTTCTTACTCTTCTCCTGATTTATGCCCGCTACCACTCTCTTCAGTAGTACCACCTCTTCTTCAAGACTTGTGATTTTTTCTTTTAGCTCCTGGATCTCTTTCTCGTTTCTTCCTGCCCACGCCTCCTCTTCTGCCTTGGTGCTTTTCATCCAATCCCTAAGTTCCTCTTGCCCCTTACTCATAACCTCCAACTTCTCCAGTACCTATAATCACAGGAATAGAACCAGCTTTTGGGTGGTTAGGCCGTGTGCATAATGCAGAGTTTCGTCCAGACGTGCCATTTGGACTCATCAGCTGGAATGGCACGCCCCTCCAGGACTCTGCTTAGCAGTGGCAGACCAAACTGTGTGGCCCCGCCGTGTTAGCAAATCAAGTTTGCTAACCTGCTAAAGGAGAAAAGATTTCTCCGTTCAAAAAATGCTCCCCCATTGGAGATACAACATCAAAAAAGGCTTTCACGGCCGCAGATCTTATAATCACAGGAATAGAACCACCTTTTGGGTGGTTAGGCAGTGTGCATAATGCAGAGTTTCGTCCAGACGGCCTAACCACCCAAGAGCTGGTTCTATTCCTGTGATTATAAGATCTGCGGCCGTGAAAGCCTTTTTTGATGCTCTCCAGTACCTTTTCCATTAAGTTAAATCTCTTTTCAACACCTGCCGAATCTTCTCTGTATCTTTCCAATTCAGACTGCCGTTCGGTCCGGGGTTCAATTCTACCCCTTATTACCAACAGCACTGCTATCACCGCCGCTAACATTAGTGGTTCTCCAAACTTCCCTTTTCCCTCCTTACTTGCCGTCTTCCCCGTAGCTGTCTTCCACCTTCCCAGCCAGCTCCCTATAGCCGCTCGGTATTGCTCTACTCCAACCATGTCTCACCGCACTCCTCTCCCCACACGTCTGTACTCGTTGCTGTTTGACATAAGACTGGTAATTCGACAATGACTGTATTGAAGCGGATGGTCGAGCCGTTCTTCTTAAGTGGATGGAGAATCTCTGCAATAACGACACATGGACGGAGTAAGGGCGGATTATTTAAACGCGTGCTGGTGTTTTTCTTGTGACGGGAAACAGTGCATTTCTGGACATAGTTTCATATTAAAAGAAACTTAGGAGGGGACTGCATGTAAATCCTCAATCTATTTCCAGTCATTCGACTGGGTCAGTAATGGAATGAATGAAGCCTCCATCTAGCGGCGAGGACAAGAATTATGCCGGTTGCCAAAGCCTGTTGCACTTCTCTAGGGCAATGTTTAGTGAGTGACAGCTGAAATGAAATAATATTGGAGTGTATTGCTGGAATGTAAGTTGACAGGGAAAACTGGAGTATCTGGAGGAAAACCTGTCCCATCTCCGCTTTGTCCAGCACAAATCTCACATGTAGTGACCGGGGTTTAAACCAGGGAACCCAGCGGTGAGAGGCCGGTGCGCTGCCGCTTGACCCACGGAGGCTGGAAACAGACTGTATATGACGTTTAATTTCTAGTCTATATGTGGAAGTTGATCTGATGTAATGCTAACATTGTGCATCAGTTCTGAACTTAGTTACTTGAGTATCATACCTAACTTTTGAGAATAGTACTGTGTAATTCATTATTTCATTCATTTGTTATAGGCAAACTGTACTTACAACAGCATCGCGATCTTCAGGATTTGAAAAAGGCCCCTGAAACAATAAAACAAATAATTACTTGTTTTGTATTTCGTTTTTGGTTCATTTTTTGCATTGTTGGTCGAGTGGAAACTTCTTTTTAAAACCATAGAAAAGGCAGGACTTCACCAGAAGGACATTCTATTAATACTGAAATTGTACAACCCACAGGAAACATAAACCGAAGTGATCAGAAGGAAATAAAGTACCAAGATAAAGAAGGGTGTAGGGTATGCCAGAAGGTTCTCAGGAGAAGCTGAACCTACAGATATGGAGTAATGTTTGTTGTGCGTATCCATAGGGTTTGTATCTACATAGGAGATAAAAATATTTTTAATAATAACAATTTAATTCTGATAAAATAATTGCACCGCACACAATAACGTGGCACCAACTCCAGGTCGATTATTTCCCTCATAGCGCTGCTGGGGTAGAAGTCATGCAAGAATGGACAGGAGAAAGGAGAGCAAACAAATGCAAACAAGTCAGACTGGATGTGAAATAACACTAAATTCAGGTAAATAAGGTTTCTGTAAGCAACTAGTCGATGTTAACGCAATATATTACATATTTATAATTAGACAATTGAAAGGTAGGCCCCGTTCAAAAATATTCATAATTGCATTAATTTAATAAGACACTCTGAATTACAGCTTGAAATGAATACCAGTTCCCTTGGTATTACATACATTTTCGAGGAAACTCACAAACACTAGACGCTATGAAGCTTGAATCATTTAAGTGCATATTAAATCACCCGAAATACATCACCAAAAATATCGAAGGGGGTGATAAAATCGTAAATCAAGACTAAAATGAAATTAATCCAACAGGAAACACAACACAAACGCACGGCATTAAATTCGCATCACAAATACACTTGTCCCTGTAGTCCATTCCATTTTAAGAAAACAGTACGTACGGTATTGCACTTATGACAACAGGGTTTCCATATCGAACGACTCTGCTCAACACCATCGCGGGAAAACGGCGACACATAAATTTATGGAATTCAGTATGTAAGTTCCAGATAAAAAGGGAAAGAAACTAAACTGCAAATTATTTTTATGAACTAAAGAGCGAGGGACTCCTTGGAAACAACTTGGCGAACGAAATGGAATTCGATGGGGAGCTATCAATATTAATGGGGCTTATGGAAGAAAGAAAGTAGAACTGGCTGAGTCAGCAAAGAGGATGCATCTGGATGTGCTAGGAGTAAGTGATATTCGGGTAAGGGGAGATAACGAGGAAAATATAGGAGATTATAAAGTGTACTTGACGAGTGTTAGAAAGGGAAGGGCAGAGTCTGGGGTAGAGCTCTTTATCAGGAATACCATTGCACGGAACATAGTTTCTGTTAGGCACGTAAATGAGCGCATGATGTGGGTAGATTTGTCAGTTGGAGGAATTAGGACTAGAATTGTGCCCGTGTATTCACCATGTGAGGGTGCGGATGAGGATGAAGTTGACAAGTTTTATGAAGCATTGAGCGACATCGTGGTCAGGGTCAACAGCAAGTATAGAATAGTGCTAATGGGCGATTTCAATGCGAGAGTTGGGAATAGAACTGAAGGATACGAAAGGGTGATTGGTAAATGTGGGGAAGATATGGAAGCTAATGGGAATGGGAAGCGTTTGCTGGACTTCTGTGCTAGTATGGGTTTACCTGTTACGAATACATTCTTCAAGCATAAGGCTATTCACCGCTACACATGGGAGGCTAGGGGTACCAGATCCATAATAGACTATATCTTAACAGTCTTCGAATTCAGGAAATCTGTTAGGAATGTACGAGTTTTCCGCGGATTTTTCGATGATACAGACCACCATCTGATCTGTAGTGAACTAAATATCTCTAGGCCTAGGGTAGAGAAAGTGAAATCTGTCTGCAAACGAATAAGGGTAGAATCTCCAGGACGAGGAAATTAGACAGAGGTACATGGATATGATTAGTGAGAAGTTTCGAACAGTAGACAGTAAGCAGGTTCAGGATATAGAAAGTGAATGGGTGGCATACAGGGATGCTGCAGTAGAAACAGCAAGGGAATGCCTAGGAACAACTGTGTGTAAAGATGGGAAAAGGCGAACATCTTGGTGGAATGATGAAGTGAGAGCAGCTTGTAAACGTAAAAAGAAGGCTTATCAGAAATGTCTCCAAACAAGGGCCGAGGCAGACAGGGATTTGTACGTAGATGAATGAAACAGAGCGAAACAAATAGTTGTTGAATCCAAAAAGAAGCCATGGGAAGATTTTGATAATAATCTGGAAAGGCTAGGTCAAGCAGCAGGGAAACCTTTCTGGACAGTAATAAAGAATCTTAGGAAGGGAGGGAAAAAGGAAATGAACAGTGTTTTGAGTAATTCAGGTGAACTCATAATAGATCCCAGGGAATCACTGGAGAGGTGGAGGGAATATTTTGAACGTCTTCTCAATGTAAAAGGAAATCATCCTGGTGGTGTTGTGAACAGCCAAGCTCGTGGGGAGGAGGAAAATGATGTTGGTGAAATTATGCTTGCGGAAGTGGAAAGGATGGTAAATAAACTCCATTGTCATAAGGCAGCAGGAATAGATGAAATTAGACCTGAAATGGTGAAGTGAAGTATAGTGGGAAGGCAGGGATGAAATGGCTTCATAGAGTAGTAAAATTAGCATGGAGTGTAGGTAAGGTACCTTCAGATTGGGCAAAAGCAGTAATTGCACCTATCTATAAGCAATGGAACAGGAAGGATTGCAACAACTATCGAGGTATCTCATTGATTAGTACACCATGCAAAGTATTCACTGGCATCTTGGAAGGGAGGTTGCGATCAGTCGTTGAGAGGAAGCTGGATGAAAACCAGTGTGGGTTCAGACCACAGAGAGGCTGCCAGGATCAGATTTTCAGTATGTGCCAGGTAATTGAAAAATTCTACGAGTTGAATAGGCAGTTGTGTTTATGTTTTGTAGATCTAGAGAAAGCTTATGACAGAGTACCGAGGGAAAAGATGTTCACCATACTGGGGGACTATGGAATTAAAGGCAGATTATTAAAAGCAATCAAAGGCATTTATGTAGACAATTGGGCTTCAGTGAGAATTGATGGTAGAATGAGTTCTTGGTTCAGGGTACTTACAGGGGTTAGACAAGGCTGTAATCATTCACCTTTGCTGTTCGTAGTTTGCATGGATCATCTGCTGAAAGGTATAAAATGGCAGGGAGGGATTCAATTAGGTGGAAATGTAGTAAGCAGTCTGGCCTGTGCTGACGATTTGGTCTTAATGGCAAATTGTGCCGAAAGCCTACAGTCTAATATCTTGGAACTAGAAAATTGTTGTAACCAAGGTTGAGATTTACAAAACACAACTTTATTATTCGCTTCAAATGCAAAATACACTATTTACACAAATAAAACTGAAATTTAACTTGAAGCAAAGTGAATTAGGAATCTTGAGAAAGAGTCTATCTTCTGTACACTATATACAAGTTTGCAGTATTTACATCCACTTCTATCTTGAAAAGATAGTCCTTGATATATGAAAAGTCGATAGTCGAAAACTATCAGAAGTACTGACATAAATGTTTGGAAAGTCCTTCCTTGCTGAGTTCATAAAAGCAAGTTCAATGTTGGAAGAATTCTTACTTAGCGAAACTAAGGGAGCTTGCATTAATTAAGGAAATATGACGGTATGTAATAGTATGACTGGATATGGGCAGCGGAAGAGGAGCGGTGACCAGAGGTGAGACCTCGTACTGCCAGAAATTCAGTCCACCTGGTCGAAGCACATTTTCAAGAGGAGTAGCCTCCGTGCTCGACGTAGGGTGTATTCTGGAGCTGGACACCGGGGCAAGTGGGCCTCTGGACAGGCTGGGAGTTCCTCTTTATAGTACACACACGACTGTTCAGGCACGCGCACTGAGGGCTGCGCCTCGAGGCTAGAAGAATGACACTTGGCGCGCGTGTAGCTGGCTGGCGGAGCGAGAAGGGAGCGCCGGACATACAACACCCTCCCCTCCTAAATACGCCGGTACGGCGTGAAACGGCGGCGGCGCTGGCGGCGGCTGCGATGCTGGGCCGGAGCTGCTGATGTCTCTGTTGGATTGTCCGGAGCTGGGACCGGGCGGAGTGGCGCTGTCTCGTCCTGAAAGGAACCCATTGTTATTAAATGGTCTAAAGCTCGTTCAGCAATAGATTTATCTGGCTGAGCAATAGAATCAATAGCTGGACATGGGCGGTAGCGCAGACGTATCTGGTCTTGATGGCGGCAGATACGTTTCTCCGTAGTCTGTATTTCGTAGAGACGATGACCCAAAGATCTGCAGATGACTCCAGGTATCCAGAGTGGGTTTGACCTGAATGTCCGGGTGTAGACCTTGTCGTTGACTGAGAACTTCGTTGGTGAGGTCTGAGACTGGGCCGGAAGAGGCTGCAACAGAGAAAGTAAAGTTCTATGAGGTCGTCCATGGAGCTTCTGTGCAGGAGTGATATTATCAGCGCCGGGCAGAGTTCTGTAGTTGCTTAAGAGTTGGAGCAATGCTTGGTCTTTAGTTAAGCCTGAAGAGACAGCTTTTTTCATACTTCTCTTAAATGTTTGTACAAAGCGTTCGGCTTCACCATTAGATTGAGGGTGAAAAGGCGGTGCTAGGATATGACGAATGCCATTATATGTACAAAATTTCTTAAAAGCAGTAGCTGTAAATTGAGGTCCGTTGTCCGAAATGAGTACTTGAGGTAAGCCTTCTGTAGTAAATATTTTCTGTAGAGCACGAATGGTAGCTTCGGTCGTAGTAGTCGAATGCATATCCACTACATATGGAAAGTGCGATAGTGAATCGATGACTATTAACCACATGGAATTGAGGAAAGGACCTGCGAAATCAATGTGAACTCGTTCCCATGGAGTAGTAGCCGGAGGCCATGAAGCTAGATCAGAAGACGGGGCGTTCTGATTCAGTTGACATTGTTCACAATGACGGATGAGCTTTTCGATGGCGGCATCAATACCGGGCCAGTAGCAGTGTTGACGTGCTAGTTGCTTCGTTCGAGATATACCCCAATGGCTTTGGTGTAATAATTCGAGAACTTGTTTCTGTAGGCCAAGTGGGATAACCACTCGGAAGATGGTGCCTGCTTCTAGGAGTACGACTCCAGCACGAGTCGTGAGACTATGCTGCATACGATGATAAGGTGCAAGGTGGGCGGGAAGATTGCTCTGAAGAGGCCAACCGTTGCGGATGTAAGTACGCACAGTAGCAAGTGTACTGTCCTTATCCGTAGCTTTAGCTATGCAGGTAGCATCAATAGGAAAACTGGAGACAGTATCTTCAAGTTCTATGTCCAACTGAAGACATTCAGATTCTTGAGAATCGAAGGCAGTATCAGGACCAACTGGTAAGCGTGAGAGGGCATCAGCATTACAATGCTGGGATGTGGCTCGATAGACAATCTGATAGGAATAATCAGAAAGGAACATGGACCATCTTTGAAGCTTTCTGAGGGAATTCTCAGGGATCTTATTACCAGGATGGAATAAGTGTACGAGAGGCTTATGATCAGTAATGATCAGGAAATGGTTGCCATAGAGATATTCATTGAAACGGCGAATACCAAAGATGATGGCTAAAGCTTCTTTCTCTATCTGTGAGTATCGACGTTGATGGTCATTAAGTGTTTTCGAAGCGAAAGCGATGGGGCGTTCCCGTCCATGACGATCCTTCTGGGAGAGAACGGCACCGACACCGTAGTCTGAAGCGTCAGTAGCTAGCGTGATGAGCTTGTCGGGCTGAAAATGAGTGAGTTGTATAGCTTGAATTAAGGCGTTGTTGATGGTTTTCCATGCCTGTTGGCATTGCGGAGTCCATTGAAATTTAACACCTTCTTTACGTAGAGCGTTTAATGGAGCTGCCACTGTAGCGAAGCGGGGAATGAACTTATTATAGTAGTTCGCTTTGCCTATGAAGGACTGGAGCTGCTTGAGGTTCTGAGGTTCTGGCATGTTGACGATAGCTGAGACATTCTGTGCACTAGGGCGAATTCCAGTCTTATCAAGTATATGTCCTAGGTAGTGAACTTGAGGCTGAAAGAATGTACATTTAGCGAGATTCGCTCGTAGGCCATTGTCTTTCAATTTCTGGAGAAGGAGGCGTAGATTGTTTAGATGTTCCTGATGATCTTTTCCAGTAACAATAATATCATCCAGGTAGTTAGCACAACCGGGAATGGAGGCAGTGAGTTGAGCTAAATAGCGCTGAAAAATAGCCGCTGAGGATGAAACACCGAATGGGAGCCGCTGGAGCTGGAGCAGTCCGAGAGGAGTGTTGAGTGTTAGAAATTTCTTAGAGTCTTCGTCTAAAAGTAGCTGGAGATATGCTTCTTTAAGATCAACTCGAGAGAAGAATTGTCCACCAGCGAGACGACGGAATAAGTCTTCTGGACGTGGAATAGGAAAGATATCTGTGTCGAGTTGTGCGTTGACTGTAGATCGAAAATCGCCACAAAGTCGAACATTACCATCAGGTTTCTTGATTACCACTAGTGGAGTAGCCCATTGACTAGAAGTAACTGGTACCACAATTCCAGTTTGTATCCATCTTTCTAATTCTTTCGTGACCGGGTCTTGAAGTGCTAGGGGTACTGGACGTGCTTTGAGGAAGCGAGGCTTAGCTCCGGATTTCAGCTGTATGTGAGCTGTATAGTCTTTTGCTGTTCCGAGCTGAGAGTCGAAGACTTCAGGAAACTGCTTCAGGAGATCGGTAACGTCAGAAGTAGGATGCAATGTAGATACAACGTTAATGTTGTCATGTATCTGGAAACCAAATAAGTTAAATAGATCCATGCCCATAATGTTGGATGCAGTGTAGTTGTTAACTACGAGAAGAGGAATGGCCTTCTGAATTCCTTTATAAGTAGCCTGAAGCTGGATTTGACCTTTAATGTCAATTTTCTTTTTGTTAAATGTCACAAGCTGGATGTCCGCTGGAGAGCATGAAGGGGAACCTAAGTCATGGTAGGTAGCCAGGTTAATAATAGAGACAGGTGATCCAGTGTCTAATTGAAAATCGACAGATCGAGTAGAGAATGAGAGAGGAACGATGATCTTGTGAGAATTCCTTGTGGGAAGAATAAGATTGATCTGATCAACTTCCATGTCTTGGCGGGGCTGTATATGCTTCGGGCGTGCTGCAGGAGTCTTAGCAGGGCGGAGCGAACTCCGACATACAGTCTTAATGTGTCCAAGTTTATTACACCGTTCACAAGTGGCTTTGAAGAAACGACAGTCACGACGTTCATGATGCTTGAAACAGCCTCGGCAGGAAGGCAGGAGTTTCGAGGTGCTGTTAGAATTGGGCTTCCTTGGAGCATTACGAGAGGGAATCTGGCGAGAATGCTTGGTAGAGAGCGCCTTATCTGGACGGTTCACTGTAGCAGAGGACTTGCGGGCCTGAGTCGAGACTTGAGCAACTTCGTGTGGAGAAGCTATGGCTGCAGCAGTCTTGGTAGTAAGCTCATAAACCGTAGCAATACGCTGGACGTCTTCTAAAGAAGGGTTACTCTGCTTGACAGCGTCAAAACGTATCTTGGCCTCAGGAGTATGTAAAATTACCATGTCCCGAATGAGAGAATCAGTGTAGTGTGAACCACAACCGTCCTTGGAGCATATGAACTGGCAGGGTTTAGCTAGACCACGCAATTCAGTTATCCATTCAGTATGTGTCTGATGGGGTTGCTTTCTGCTCTGAAAAAATTTATAGCGAGCAGCCACTATGTGAGGAGCTTTGGCATAATGTTCAGTGAGACGGGCCAGGAGCTGTGCGAATGGTACCTCAGAAAGGTTTTCTTCTGGACCTAATTTACGTAGTAATTCACACGTAGCATTGCCAACCGAACTAAGAAATAGTGCTCGGCGGCGTTGATCATCTGTGACAGAATGGCAGATGAAATGCTGTTGTAAGCGTGCTAAATAAACTGACCATTCTTCCTTAGCCGGATCAAAAGCAGAGAACGGAGGAATAGCTGATGGCTGTGTAGAGACAGAAATAGCTTGAATAGCCTGAATTAATGCTGCCTGTTGTTGTTGCATAAACTGTTGTTGTTGCTGCTGTAAGGCTTGGAATACCGTAGCGAGTTGCTCAGCTGTAGCCATTGCAAGATGCGTGCAATAAAGAGCAAGGAGAGCTGTGTGTCAGAACTGGTTGTAGGCGCGACCTTGACCGGTATATGCTGGGAGTGAGAGAGAGAGCAAGCAAACACGCTGGAGCGTGCCACACAGGTGGAGCGCACGTCAGAGAGCTGTGGAATGTCTGTTGAGTGGGCGACACACTGAGCACTGATTGACTTCGTCGCCAATGTCTAAGTGTATGAGGGCACTGAGTTTGCTGTACCTCGTTGTGAAGGAGTGGATGAATAGCAAGTTATTATCCTGTCGCCACAGAGTTGGTGACTGGGGCCGATGAATTGGAGTGTCCGTTGCGGTCTTTGTTTTTTTTTTTTTTTACCTCGTCGCCATAGAGTTGTGTTGTAACCACGGTTCAGATTTACAAAACACAACTTTATTATTCGCTTCAAATGCAAAATACACTATTTACACAAATAAAACTGAAATTTAACTTGAAGCAAAATGAATTAGGAATCTTGAGAAAGAGTCTATCTTCTGTACACTATATACAAGTTTGCAGTATTTACATCCACTTCTATCTTGAAAAGATAGTCCTTGATATATGAAAAGTCGATAGTCGAAAACTATCAGAAGTACTGACATAAATGTTTGGAAAGTCCTTCCTTGCTGAGTTCATAAAAGCAAGTTCAATGTTGGAAGAATTCTTACTTAGCGAAACTAAGGGAGCTTGCATTAATTAAGGAAATATGACGGTATGTAATAGTATGACTGGATATGGGCAGCGGAAGAGGAGCGGTGACCAGAGGTGAGACCTCGTACTGCCAGAAATTCAGTCCACCTGGTCGAAGCACATTTTCAAGAGGAGTAGCCTCCGTGCTCGACGTAGGGTGTATTCTGGAGCTGGACACCGGGGCAAGTGGGCCTCTGGACAGGCTGGGAGTTCCTCTTTATAGTACACACACGACTGTTCAGGCACGCGCACTGAGGGCTGCGCGTCGAGGCTAGAAGAATGACACTTGGCGCGCGTATAGCTGGCTGGCGGAGCGAGAAGGGAGCGCCGGACATACAACAAAAATAGGTGCAATGAGTATGGTATGAAAATTAGCCTCTCGAAGACTAAAATGATGTCAGTAGGTAAGAAATTCAACAGAACTGAATGTCAGATGGGTGATACAAAGCTAGAACAGGTCGATAATTACAAGTATTTACGTTGTGTGTTCTCCCAGGATGGTAATATAGTAAGTGAGATTGAATCAAGGTGTCGTAAAGCTAATGCAGTGAGCTCGCAGCTGCGATCAACAGTATTCTGTTAGAAGGAAGTGAGCTCTCAGACGAAACTATCTTTACATCGGTCTGTTTTCAGACCAACTTTGCTTTACGGGAGCGAAAGCTGGGTGGACTCAGGATACCTTATTCATAAGTTAGAAGTAACAGACATGAAAGTAGCAAGAATGATTGCCGGTACAAACAGGTGGGAACAATGGCAGGAGGGTACTCGGAATGAGGAGGTAAAGGCTAATTTAGGAATGAACTCGATGGATGAAGCTGTACGCATAAACCGGCTTCGGTGGTGGGGTCATGTGAGGCAAATGGAGGAGGATAGGTTACCTAGGAGAATAATGGACTCTGCTATGGAGGGTAAGAGAAGTAGAGGTAGACCAAGACGACGATGGTTAGACTCGGTTTCTAACGATTTAGAGATAAGAGGTATAGAACTAGATGAGACCACAACACTAGTTGCAAATCGAGGATTGTGGCGACGTTTAGTAAATTCACAGAGGCTTGCAGACTGAACGCTGAAAAGCATAACAGTCTATAATGATAATGTATGTATGTAGGTATGTATGTATGTATGTATGTATGTATGTATGTATGTATGTATGTATGTATGTATGTATGTATGTATGTATGCATGTATGTATGTATGTATGTATGTATGTATGTATGTATGTATGTATGTATGTATGTATGTATGTATGTATGTATGTATGTATGTATGTATGTATGTATGTATGTATATATATGTATGTATGTATGTACTAAAGGGGGCGGAAGTTTGCAGGGGCTATTTGTTATTTGTGCGGAATCAGAGGTAAACTACAGCACATACAAAACTTCAGGATTGAAGTGTAAGGAAAACTGGGCTCGAGTGATGAGGCATGTATTAAATTGCATTTAATAAATTTCCCCAGGCAACGCAGGGTAGTACTATGCTGTCGTATCGTTCACAAACAAAACAGTAAAAATTAAATGCGGTCGTAAAAAGGTGGTAAAATTAAAATGCACTTGAGAAAGAACAGCTAAATAACAAAACCAAGCACAAATAAAACAGACGTTTTTCTTATCAGTACAAGTTATGCCATGACGTATCGTTGCACACCACAACACCAAAATCTTCAGAAACAAGTTCTGTGCAGTATGAAAATAACAGAACACACACAAATACTATGCAATATACAACCAACTCTCACTCAGCACAAGACAAGTACGCACTAATTTAAAGCCTAAAAACACACACGCAAGAAATAAATACTGTAGATGACTTCACTACAGAAGTGAGTTGCCGGCGGTTTACAGACTGAGGAACTACACGAGTCTTGTACCAGAGCAACACAGAAGGACAATAAAGGAAGGCAACGAAGCGATGGCTGTTTCTGTCATTGTGCTTCCTCCCTAAAAATATATTTATGAAAAAGAAAATGTTATGTACTTATTTTAATAACTCACTCTGTCTTTCATAATACATTACAAAGTACAGTATAATATTCCTTAATCACGAGAAATTATGGGTGTCTCAGAGAGGGGTGTGTTCACTCCTTGTAGGTCCATAAGAACAATACTGTTTTCTTAACGTGGAATGAACTTTAGCAAGATGATAGGCAGAACGTCAATCTCCGTCAAAGCAAGCGACGCCACTTGATGAAAAATAACACCCAGCTTCTCCAAGAGACTGATGAATAAATATTAATCATACATTAAGGGAAGGGGTCTGAGGACCCATGGTCTTATCTTCTTTTCAAGAGGCATATATTCACGCTGGGAAAAAGAAATAAAAAGTCTTATTATATTCCAGGAATATCCTTTGTGACATTCGTTAAAATTATTTAAGGCACGCCCTGTGTGTATCTAAATTCCTCATACAGCCTTTGAGTGGTTACAGGAAGACCTAGTAGATACTATTCTGAACAGGAACCCTTATCAGAAAACGCACCATTTCCCTGCTACAAAGGAATCACCAACGCATGTCTAAATACCCCGCGTCTTCTGGGTCGATGAACAGAGAAGGGAACCATCATTCGACAATTATCTGCTGATGTCACCCGTCATGGAGTAAGAGCAGTGGCGTATGCTGGGATTAAGACGTGGGCTACCACTAGACTTAGGTTACCCCTTTTCGATAGTCGGTTTGGTGAATGTCAAGCCCTAAGCGTTCTGAGCTTCAGCCAATAGCCAACAGAGTAGCCTGCTGTATTGTTAGTCCTGTTTCACAAGCTACTGCCCTGGCCTCAGCTACTGTCAATAATCAACACCTGATCAGTGGAGATAGTAGCCTAAGATTTAGCAAATTAAAGTCCGGCTTTGTGGCGAAATAGATAGAATGCTTGCCTTTGGTCTGATGGGCCCGGTTCAATTCTCAGAATCAACCCCCTCATACTCTTTAATTCCCCTGGCTTGGGAACTGCGTGTTTATCAAGTCTTTGCCATTAATTTGATATAGATGCCGTCCACCATTATTATTATTAAATTAAAAGTTTGAATTGTATAGCATTGCCAGCAGTGGTACCCATTGTTCACTGGTTTATTAGCTTTCTTCTCGGGAGATCAGTGGTGGTTTCCGACCCATAATCAGAGTTTCGATTCCAACCAACCAAAGAGAACACTAAACCTGAAAGATTGCATTTCATTTTAGCAGATCTACCTATAAAAAGAAAACTGTGTACTCCTATAGCAGTAGCCTGCAGTGTCTTTCTACAAGGATGTAGGAGCAAAAGGGAGTGTATACCAGCACTCTGTTATCTGAGAATGAGGTGAGGAAGTACAGTATATACGATGAGGAACGGGTGTGTCAATTCGGAAACTTTCGGAAAACTTCGAGTCTTTTAGCTATCTCTCCGTTAGCAGTGGCGATCTGACAGACCGAAGCTTAGCACACCTGTTTCCCCCGGTCCCCGCTCCTGTCGGGCGTTTAGCTGCCTGCCGTGCGAGGTAAGGCGAGGGGAGAGGGACGGGGTGTCTGGGCTGCAATATCTTTCTCCGATGCCTTGCACTCAGAAATACGAGCGACGTTTTATCTCATTGCGTTCAAGATTTGTAAATGGAACAATGTGTCCGATGCTTATATTATAATGTGCTCTTGATTTACATTATTCTCATTTGATGTTTGGGCTTCACCGATAGCCTTGGTATCCCTCAGTATACGCCACTGAGTAAGAGGAAGATCAACTTGCGTCGGTTGTGGCAGAGGCGGGTGATCGACTACGAGGGGTTCCTGAGAGCATGACTTGTAGGTACAATGTTTGTATCGAAGTTGGTGGTCACCATGTCAACCCGCTCAACCCATGGACGGATCAAACGCGGTATATTTAAACTAGTAATAGTAATTTAGAAACACACTGTATATGCAGAGCCGTATTTAGGCTTGCGTCTTATAGGCCCAGGACCAGGGCCGCAAATTTATCGGGCGGCGAAAATGAAAAGGTCTATTGTCGCGGCCACCAAATTAGGCGGGTCAGAGAAATTACGCTGTTGCCAAGGTTATGTAGCAACTGGAAAATAAATATCCAACTGAACACATCATTTCGGAGCGCGAGGCAAGTTGTTCTCTCTCAAGCTCATGATGTTATTTCATACAATGCTTCAAAACAAATTATACTACAAGCTTCAGAAAAGACTGATGATTTCAATGGTGTAACTATTTTCCATATAAACCACTTTAAATAATTATTAAAAATAAAATCTTGAACGAGTAAATTTAAATCCGCAGAATCATGTATTGAAAATTTCAGTAAGCGGCCAAGTTTTTATTTCTTCAGCCAAAAATTTTTGTCTGCGGGAAAAATGTAAAAAATCGCCTGACTTATATTTTTTATCTAAAACTATTTCCGTGAGTGTTGTAATTTTCCTGGAAAATGGCCCGGAAAGCGATCATGTAAATGTCGCTAGCTGAGGCAGTTCGGGGCGCGCGCGCCAGCACAGGCTGCAGGACGCCGTAAACATTTTCGGATTACATAATCTGTATCAGTTTTATTACATTATAACTTTAAATATTAGAATACTGTATATTGTACTGAGTAATATAGAAAAAGAACTACATTAAAGAATAGGTTTCTTTTTGGTAGTGGCTTTACGTCGCACCGACACAGATAGGTCTTATGGCGACGAGGGGATAGGAGAAGCCTAGGAGTTGGAAGGAAGCGGCCGTGGCCTTAATTAAGGTACAGCCCCAGCATTTGCCCGGTGTGAAAATGGGAAACCACGGAAAACCATCTTCAGGGCCGCCGACAGTGGGATTCGAACCCACTATCTCCCGGATGCAAGCTCACAGCCGCGCGGTCCTAACCTTACGGCAAAGAATAGGTTTACATTAATTTACAATTAATTAAGAATCGGTTTCTAGCTTCAAGGCAGTCTAAGATTTCTTAGTCACTATCATCACTCATCCCACTATCTGTCGAGTTGTCATTTACACTGATGATGAATGGCTCAATTCTTTCGTCCCTTACTATTTCCTTGGCGCAATCGTCTGTTTGAAGATTTTCCGCGCGATTGAAGCACGTTTCCCAATCTGCAGCAGTCACACGGTCGATGGCTTCTGACGTGAGTTTTTCTACGTCCTTTATTTTGAATGTCTGGCCTGCCACTTCTCTCTTGACTTGAGCCCAAATCAATTCACATTCACTATCTACAGTATCTTTAACTGCAGTTACGATGCGAGCTCAACAGCTGCATGACAGGGAAAGACTCGGGTTAAGCGTGGTCTGGAGCGGATGTGCTTCAACTAGACAGCGCTGCACGATCCAAGTTGCCAGTCCGTACCCGGAGGTAAGTGACTCTCGACCATCTGTCGCTTCGCCGTTCCCATATCTGACGACAGCACAGTTTTCCTCACCCGCCTAATTTGGTGGCCGCGACAATAGTAGTTTGAAATCAAGTTTTCGTAGTACGCAAAATCGTACTGCTTGTGTGAATGCTGTCGGTAAAATAATATTCTACACACCACCACAATAAAAAAAACACAGCTCTTCGATTCTGCGTGCGGGTATCAAGGTGACCTCGGACTGCAACTTAGTCAGGACGAATAGAAATGCATAGTGTGACGACTTCTGCTAGTTGGTATGTTCCTACACTACGCGACGCTGGTGTAGATAGAAGGTGATCCGCTGTCTCCGAACATGTGATTCTAAATGAGATATGATGTGACTTAATTCCGAATGTATCGTTTAAATAAATAATTTAAAACCGTGTGTCAATTATTATGATGTTTCAGGGCTGTGTATTCTGTTTACTGACCGATGAATGTGTTTATGTGCGATCTGGTTTCGTTCAATTAAGATACAGTGTTCCTTGTTTTGAAAGTAATAAGTGAAAAACGCGTACGGTAGGAAATATTTTGCATTTAGTAATGATTTAACAACATTAGTTCTGAAATTGGTTCGTCAGTATCTTAACGAATATCTCAAATGTGTATGTGTCTGTAGCAATTATTTTGCATTTGCTAATGATTAATGGCATTACTTCTGAAATTGGTTCGTCAGTATCTTAACGAATATCTCAAATGTGTGTGTGTCTATAGAGCTAAGTGATCTTTCATTAATTGACCCCGAAATCAAACTCAGTTGCAATTATCAATTATAACCTTATAAACCCATGTTCAACTGTTAGTGTACATGCAACGTAATATAAACATATTATAACTCTGCAGGCACCCACATGATTGTTAGGTACGTACCGGTATGGCATACACATTTAATTCCTATATAACTACTTAAAAATATATTAACGTCCTTAGCTTAATTAATTTTGCCAGCACTTCACGCCATCAGTCAGTTAACTGGACACCTTTGACATTTTCCGGGTATGTTTTGCGGTCGTACGAGCTTGTATTTCTTTCCTTACTTCTTTTATTCGGAAATAAAATCCGCATCGTATTGTAATGGAAAATTAATTTTGGTACCAACTCCTGAGCAATGTTCAGTACAGCACCCAAGTCATGAGAAACAGTAATTGGAGGTAAACTATCCAGGCATTCTTGAAATATTTCTCTCCATAACGTAATGCTTCCTGTACACTAAAACCTCTCACAAATTCCTCTTCATGGAAAAATATAAATAATTAATTTGATGGGTAAATGCGATAGGTGGGTGAGTTACTATATTCTGGTAGACTTGTTAGGACTGAAAACGGACTGCCTTTTGCATCCTCTGTATTAAAGAAAATGGCGTATGGCTTTTAGTGCCTGCAGTGTCCGAGGACAAGTTGGCTCGCCAGATGCAGGTATTTTGATTTGACACCCGTAGGTGACCTGCGCGTCGTGATGAGGCTGAAAAGACGACGCATACACCCCTCACCGTGCCAGCGAAATTAACCAATTCTTGTTAATTCCCTGTCGGGAATCGAAGCCGGGACCCCTGTGACCAAAGGCCAGCGCCCTATCCATTTAGCCATGGAGCCGGACTCCTCTGTATTGTTTGGCAGAGAACCAATACATATTGTAAAAACTGTCACTTTGCTTGCATGTTTAACGATATCCCCACAGAAGTGATGAATAACATTCATTTTTGAACTGGTGAAAGGAACTATTTGGTCTTCTTCCCAACTTGATAATAGTGGCTGATCAAAGGTAAGTTTGTTGTAATCTTTTCCTGAGCTGTACTTATGATTTTGGCATTCCCTTTGACAACAGCTTTTGCCATGGCTCTAATCTGTCTGAAAAATGATGTTAAGGGTACCATCACTTAAAAGCAGATCTTGACATGGGATAGCCTTCGAACACTTTGAGAATAGAGTGGGATTCTTTGGGTGTGAAAATAAATGTCGTTTTTCATTCGAATGTTTATCGTAACCCGACTTGCAACGCGGGACTTAGCAAGTTGTACGTAATTCACATGCGTTAGTAAATTGGTGCATATGCCAAAAGTATACGTCCTACTTCTCAAATGCCTAAATCATTTTCACTTTTCAGTTCACGAAAAGTTAACACCAGATATTTTGCACGTATAAAACTGAAAGTATAAAAATACCTTAGAAATACCACAAACTGTTTACACACTTCCATATTAAGCCGACAAAAAGCGCGCGTACTTGACTTTTATCGACAGCAGCGCTGCAGGTGGCGGAGAACATGTACACCGTGTCTGTTAACATGTGATTCAGAGGGAGTCGTCACACTATTCATTTCTAATCGTCCTGACTTAGTCAAGCGGGCGGTGAATCAACGCCACATGGAGGCAACAGCGTGATGTTGAGTGAATCGAGAAGGCCGCTATTTTCCGATAATACTAAGAAGTCCGTGAAAGTTTAAGCCATTTTTATTCATTTTGTGAAAGTTTTATTAAGTGTTTTCCGTTTTACGTACACAACATGGATGGTCGAAGACGATTACGGTAAATGGCGCAAATTATCACAGTTTAGCAGAAGACAAGAAGAGGAGGGAAAGCGAATTGTTCTCTCAAACACCAAAATTAGACTTCTTTTTCCGCAGAATGCAAACTATAATTCAAAACAACTTCCTCTCACGCAATTAAGAAGATATAAAATGATGGTACCGCCACAGAGAACGTTGATGAGCGTACGCCCACATTTAATTGCGTTTCCATTGGTCTGCTGTTAAAACTGTAAGTGAAAATTGTGAAGGCGATCTAGTACCAAGAGAAGGTATTTTTAAACCAAACGACTACCATTTCTTGTGAATAATGTTACTAGAGACTACTACGCTAAAAGTAGAGTGAACCAGAATCAGGACAATATTTCTGTAATTCTATGTGAATGTATCCAGATAGTTAGCAATTTTTGACAAAAGTGCTGTTTGAAAGAAAGCTTTTAAATGTAGAAATTATGAAACATATCTGGTTTGTTCCCGCAGCCAACGATCTGTTTTTGTGCTCCTTGCACACGTTTTAGAGGGACGTCCCAATTTGTAGCAACTGGCTTCAACGACTGGAAACACGGAGATCAGCGGTTAACGGAACATGAGAATTCCACTCTCACCGTGAATACGTGTTAATGTTTATAAGACGGGGTGGTGAACTGTGCAGAGTTGACAGCCGTCTTCTCTCTCATTTGGAATTATTATTATTATTATTATTATTATTATTATTATTATTATTATTATTGTTACGGGGTTACCCGTGGAGCAGAAAGAGGTTAAAGAAGGTGCCGGGGTGAATGGGTCTATCTACAATATCAAAATCCATTTAACTTGAACTGAAGATTATATATATATTTTTTTTTTTTTTTTTGAAAACAACAACTTAACAATTTTCACTTGGTAAGGTTAGGAAAGTCCGAGATTAGTGACTTTTACAGCTCCTGGGCTTCAATCCCGTAATTTTACAATTTCCAGAGTTTCCAGCTCAAATTTACAAATAGAAAATGAGAACAAATTTAGTCAAGGGCAGAAATCCCCTAATTCAAAGTGCCCTTGCTCCTAAAATCACAATATCTAGCCTTCCAGAGGCACTCTTTATAATTACAAAATTTGAAAAACAGCTAACAGGCTCTCAGTTTCTCAAGCCTACTCAAGGCAACATTGCATGAAAATCTGACAATCTCTGGCCTTACAAAGCACTATTTACAAATAGAAATATTATTACACAGAGGTATCTAGTACCCAACCTACAGGGCCTTAGTGAAAAAGAACAGGTTAAATAAACGGCCCGAGTACAATTTGAATGGAGGCGAAGACTGTGCTCCAAAAAAATAAACGTACAGGGCTCTCGGCCGATGAAACAGGGGCTATTCCCAAACTACTGAGGTAGCACGCATGGAAATAACTTTAATACATCGCAGAAACGAAAGGTTACAAAAATGTACGCCCCTCAAACCAAGATGAAGGGGAGCTCGAGAGGGTAATTCACTCTCTATCCCCGATTTACAATTAAAGGGTTTACAAAGTTTTTGCATTATCCGAAAGATGATTTACATTTTAGAAAAGTAGGTTACATAGTTAATGATTCGGACCTTTCCCTCGGATTAAACTGCAGAGGTAGCAAGAAAGAATAAAGGTATTTGGCCATTACCTTGTAGATGTTCTAGCTGCCGACGAAAGAGGCCTTCTGCTAAACACACACGCACTCAGATAGGCATCGATCAATTGGCCAGGAAACTTGAAAAGCCGCAGTTTATAAACCTTCAGGGAGGGATCGAGATCATTCAAGACTAATCAGGACACACCCTCTTCATTTTTATTGGCAGATTCAAAGTGAACAAGAAATTCGGGATTGGTTGAAAATTAATTACAAAAATTCGTGATTGGCTAGATTCAAAACCGGCGAAAAGGAAGAATTGCCAACCCAAAAATAAATGAACATAGATCAGTTATGGAAAACTTAGAAATACAAAATTTCTTTAAATTATAAATCCTTTCACCTTGCACCAGGGTGCATGATAATAGTTTTCAAAAATGCCATCTGTAGAAAAATGTCCAAACTTCTTGATGAATGGCAAACAAAACAAGGGGAAATTCACTCAGTTTAGGAAACTGCACAATAACAAAATTACTATTTCGGTGGTGAAACCTTCTGATTAAAGTTCCAGTTTGTTGTGTTATTAGTTCCACTTTTGATTGATAGAGGAGTTCAATTAGGCGCTAATTTAGAATGCGCGGCGTTGAGTGTACCTCCCGGTACAATTGTTGTTGTTATTATTATTATTATTATTATTATTATTATTATTATTATTATTATTATTATTATTATTATTATTATTATTATTATTATTATTATTTAATGGTACTAATGTCTGATATTTTAACTTAGAGTAACTCTGCTGTATCATGTTATTAATTATATAAAAATAATTTAAATTTTGTCTCATCAACTTCAAGGAAGAGGGAGGAAAGTTATTTAGACTCAGAGGCCCTGTATATGAATTTTAATTTGTAGACTGTGTGTATAACTTGCAACGTATTGGTAACATTCTGAATCAGTTCTGAACTTTGTTTTCTTGGGTTCCATATCATAACTTTGATAATATATAATTGTAATTTTTGCTATTTGTCGTACGTGCACTGGTACAGATAGGTCTTATGGTGACGATGGAAGAGGAAGGCCTAGGATTGAGAAGGAATCGGTCATGGCCTAAATTAAGGTACAGCCCCAGCATTTGCCTGGTGTGAAAATGGGAAACCATGGAAAGCCATCTTCAGGGCTGCTGACAGTGGGATTCGAACCCACTATCTCCCGGATGGAAGCTCACAGCTGCGCGACCCTAACCGCACGGCCAACTCGCCCGGTATATATAATTGTAATTCATGATTTATGGTTCATGTTTGTGGGTTACTGTAATCACATCCTAGTTCGTGAACCATGGACAACGGCTGAGTGGCCTAGTAAGTGGTCCTGAGAGTCGGGATACCAGCTGCTATGGAATGGGAGTGGGCATCTCGGACATATTCTGACCCATGGCCCTCCTTGTGCTCAGGCAGCCAGGACTATACAATTCACCGGTGGTCCATAACCCGTTAGAGGAAAGATCCTCACATGGACCATGTGCAAGTAGGGTAGCATCCTGCTTCATGAATTTAACGAGCTCAGAACATTTTAAGCAAGCCTCGGACCTATGGAAGTAATGGAATCCCACTCCCATTTGACAGGCGAGGGACTCCTTGGAAACAACTTGACGAACGAAGGAATTCGATGGGGAGCTATCAATATTAATGGGGCTTATGGAAGAAAGAAGGTAGAACTGGCTGAGTCAGCAAAAACGATGCATTTAGATGTGCTGGAGTAAGTGATGTTCGGGTAAGGGGAGATAATGAGGGAAAAAATAGGAGATTATGAAGTGTTCTTGACAGGTGTTAGAAAGGGAAGGGCAGAGTTTGGGGTAGGGCTCCTTAACAGGAATAACATTGCATGCAACATAGTTTCTGTTAGGCAAGTACATGAGCGAATTATGTGGGTAGATTTGTCAGTTGGAGGAATTAGGGCAAGAATTGTGTCCGTGTATTCACCATGTGAGGGTGCAGATGAGGATGAAGTTGACAAGTTTTATGAAGCATTGAGTGACATCGTGGTCAGGGTCAACAGCAAGGATAGAATAGTACTAATGGGCGGTTTCAATGCGAGAGTTGGGAATAGAACTGAAGGATACGAAAGGGTGATTGGTAAATGTGGGGAAGATATGGAAGCTAATGGGAATGGGAAGCGTTTGCTGGACTTCTGTGCTAGTATGGGTTTACCTGTTACGAATACATTCTTCAAGCATAAGGCTATTCACCGCTACACATGGGAGGCTAGGGGTACCAGATCCATAATAGACTATATCCTAACCGACTTTTAATTCAGGAAATCTGTTAGGAATGTACGAGTTTTTTTGCTGTTTTTTCGATGATACAGACCACCATCTGATCTGTAGTGAACTAAGTATCTCTAGGCCTAGGGTAGAGAAAGTGAAATCTGTCTGCAAACGATTAAGGGTAGAAAATCTCCAGGACGAGAAAATTAGACAGAGGTACATGGATATGATTAGTGAGAAGTTCCGAACACTAGACAGTAAGCAGGTTTAGGATATTGAAAGTGAATGGGTGGCATACAGGGATGCTGCAGTAGAAACAGCAAGGGAATGCCTAGGAACAACTGTGTGTAAAGATGGGAAAAGGCGAACATCTTAGTAGAATGACGAAGTGAGAGCAGCCTGTAAACGTAAAAAGAAGGCTTATCAGAAATGTCTCCAAACAAGGGGCGAGGCAGACAGGGATTTGTACGTAGATGAATGAAACAGAGCGAAACAAATAGTTGTTGAATCCAAAAAGAAGCCATGGGAAGATTTTGATAATAACCTGGAAAGGCTAGGTCAAGCAGCAGGGAAACCTTTCTGGACAGTAATAAAGAATCTTAGAAAGGGAGGGAAAAAGGAAATGAACAGTGTTTTGAGTAATTCAGGTGAACTCATAATAGATCCTAGGGAATCACTGGAGAGGTGGAGGGAATATTTTGAATATCTTCTCAATGTAAAAGGAAATCATCCTGGTGATGTTGCAAACAGCCAAGCTCGTGGGGAGGAGGAAAATGATGTTGGTGAAATTATGCTTGAGGAAGTGGAAAGGATGGTAAATAAACTCCATTGTCATAAGGCAGCAGGAACAGATGAAATTAGACCTGAAATGGTGAAGTGAAGTATAGTGGGAAGGCAGGGATGAAATGGCTTCATAGAGTAGTAAAATTAGCGTGGAGTGTTGGTTAGGTACCTCCAGATTAGACAAAAGCAGTAATTGCACCTATCTATAAGAAAGGGAACAGGAAGGATTGCAACAACTATAGAGGTATCTCATTGCTTAGTATACCAGGCAAAGTATTCACTGGCATCTTGGAAGGGAGGGTGCGATCAGTCGTTGAGAGGAAGTTGGATGAAAACCAGTGTGGTTTCAGACCGCAGAGAAGCTGTCAGGATCAGATTTTCAGTATGTGCCAGGTAATTTAAAAATGCTACGAGAGGAATAGGCAGTTGTGTTTATGTTTCATAGATCTAGAGAAATATGACAGGGTACCGAGGGAAAAGATGTTCACTATACTGGGGGACTATGGAATTAAAGGTTGATTACTAAAATCAATCAAAGGCATTTATGTTGACAATTGGGCTTCAGTGAGAATTGATGGTAGAATGAGTTCTTGGTTCAGGGTACTTACAGGGGTTAGACAAGGCTGTAATCTTTCACCTTTGCTGTTTGTAGTTCACATGGATCATCTGCTGAAAGGTATAAAATGGCGGGGAGGGATTCAGTTAGGTGGAAATGTAGTAAGCAGTTTGGCCTATGCTGACGACTTGGTCTTAATGGCAGACTGTGCCGAAAGCCTG
Source organism: Anabrus simplex (assembly GCF_040414725.1). Taxonomy (NCBI): domain Eukaryota; kingdom Metazoa; phylum Arthropoda; class Insecta; order Orthoptera; family Tettigoniidae; genus Anabrus; species Anabrus simplex. Next base: position 175,814,184 of record NC_090279.1, on the reverse strand, counting down.
CAGTCTAATATCTTGGAACTAGAAAATGGGTGCAATGAGTATGGTATGAAAATTAGCCTCTCGAAGACTAAATTGATGTCAGTAGGTAAGAAATTCAACAGAACTGAATGTCAGATTGGTGATACAAAGCTAGAAAAGGTCGATAATTTCTCAAGTATTTACGTTGTGTGTTCTCCCAGGATGGTAATATAGTAAGTGAGATTGAATCAAGGTGTAGTAAAGCTAATGCAGTGAGGTCGCAGTTGCTATCAGCAGTATTCTGTAAGAAGGAAGTCAGCTCCCAGACGAAACTATCTTTACATCGGTTTGTTTTCAGACCAACTTTGCTTTACGGGAGCGAAAGCTGGGTGGACTCAGGATATCTTATTCATAAGTTAGAAGTAACAGACATGAAAGTAGCAAGAGTGATTGCAGGTACAAACAGGTAGGAACAATGGCAGGAGGGTACTCGGAATGAGGAGGTAAAGGCTAATTTAAGAATTAACTCGATGGATGAAGCTGTACGCATAAACCGGCTTCGGTGGTGGGGTCATGTGAGGCAAATGGAGGAGGATAGGTTACCTAGGAGAATAATGGACTCTGCTATGGAGGGTAAGAGAAGTAGAGGGAGACCAAGACGACAATGGTTAGACTCGGTTTCTAACGATTTAAAAATAAGAGGTATAGAACTAAATGAGACCACAACACTAGTTGCAAATCGAGGATTGTGGCGACGTTTAGGTAATTCTCAGAGGCTTGCAGACTGAACGCTAAAAGGCATAACAGTCTATAATGGTAATGTATGTATGTATGTATGTATGTATGTATGTATGTATGTATGTATGTATGTATGTATGTATGTATGTATGTATGTATGTATGTATGTATGTATGTATGTATGTATGTATGTATGTATGTATGTATGTATGTATGTAGTTATTCGTGAACTGTACTTACCGCTTTAGGAATACCGGTACCGTAGATCGAATCAGCGTCCTGAAACAAGAAAAACAAATAAATACTTATGTTTATAATTGTTTTTGCATTGACGGCGGTCTAGAAACTTCTCTTTCAAACTATGAAAAAAATATGATTTGACTTGAAGCAAATTATTTGTACATAAACTGAAAAGGAATTAATTGTAAACTTAAAAGCTTTCCAGTCTGCCAAACATACAAGTTCGATATATATATATATTACGCTGTAACATACCTGTAAAAAAACACATTACTTAACAAGGAATAAAGTATACACTATCAAACAGTGAATGATATGTTTCGTTCGTAAAAGACCATCATCAGATTCTATCAAGCCACATTCAATATTTGGAAATACAGTCGAAACCGTTTATAGCAACATCGCTTTTAACGGCATACTGGATACAACGGCGAAATCTAACGGTCCAGTTAAAATCCTATATAAACACTGTATTTAAAAAACCGCTTAGTACGTTGTCGCTTATTACGACATATCGCATAACACGACGTATTTCGATCACATTTTCGTAACAATCTATCGACTATAACGTCCAATGTCGATTTTTGTTTGTTACATATTTGGCGATTGCTTATTATTGTAGATTCCACATCAGTCTACAGTCAAGGCAAGCATCGCTGTGAAGATGATGGAAAAGAAAAGGAAAGTGTTTAATAATGAACACAAGTCACACATAATATGGTGATTAGAAAATGGTGATACAAATGTAAGCATCGCGACGGAATTGGGTGTATGACACTGAACGATTTCTACAATTTGAAAGGACAGAGAGAAAAGAAGTCACTTTTCGAAGAAAAAGCTTTAAGCCTAGCGAGCCAGATCATATGAGCACGAAGATATTGAAGAATTTTTACTTAGGTGGACCTACTCTTCAAGCGAAAGCCAATGAAATTCCTCGCAGTCCTAATCCACTATTACTGTACCGTACTTTAAATACAGTGCGTATCTCAATTACTTATTTGTAGTTTTACCTTAATTCTTTTAATTAACTATATCGATGTGAAGCCTAAAACATGCAGATATGACTTTTTTAGGAAGGAATAAACGAACCGGTTTGTGCGACTATCGGCTATAACGATCGTTAATTGGCGGTCCCTTCGGGGTCGTTATAACAGATTAGTGCCACTATCAGCTATAAAGACCTTTGATTGGCGGTCCCTTCGGGGTCGTTATAACAGATTTATGCCACTATCGGCTATAACGACCGTTGATTGGCGGTCCCTTCGGGGTCGTTATAACCGATTTGTGCCACTATCAGCTATAACGACCGTTCATTGGTGATCCCTTCGGGGTCGTTATAACCGATTTGTGCCACTATCGGCTATAACGACCGTTGATTGGCGGTCCCTTTGGGGTCGTTATAACCGATATGTGCCACTATCGACTATAACGACCGTTGATTTGCGGTCCCTTCGGGGTCATTAAAACCGACCTGTGCCACTATCAAATATAACGACCGTTGATTGGTGGTCCCTTCGGAGTCGTTATAACCAATTTACTATCGGCTATAACGACCGTTGATTGGCGGTCCCTTCGGGGTCGTTATAACAGATTTGTGCCACTATCGGCTATAACGACCGTTGATTGGCGGTCCCTTCGGGATCGTTATAACCGATTTGTGCCACTATCGGCTATAACGACTGTTCATTGGCGGTCCATTCGGCGTCGTTATAACCGATTTCGACTGTAATTGTGTTTATTTCTGTCCAAGGGTTTCGAGCCAGTTGTTTTTCGAACGCCTCGCATTGAATGCTGGAATGGTGGCATGCAGGGCTTCATTAAGATACGTTCTAAATTTCAAATTCATAGATGTTTGCATAGAAATAAACATAAATATGTCCAAACATCGAATGTGACTTGATAGAATCTGATGAAGTCCTTTTAAGAACGAAACATGTCATTCTTTGTTTAATAGTGTGTACTTTTATTCCTTGATTAATAATGTTTTTACAGGTAATAGTTATGTTATATTGAAATTGTGTGTTCGTCAGACTGGGAAGCATTAAAGTTTACATTTAAACTGAATCGACACTGAAAAGTATGATTTCCTTCTTAACAAATAGAAGAGGAAATTGGAGTGTTGATATAAAACAATTAGTATTAAAATAAATGAATTTGTATTAATGCCAATGGAATGTGCCAATGGTAGTAAAATCCTCCAGTTTGAGAATATATGAATTAGATTGAGGGAATAGTGTGAGGATTCCACAAGGGAGAAAGAGTAAAACAAAGCGTGATCCTATGGAGCGGATTAGAAATGGAACCGGACACCCTATCTCAAGAGGCAAAATGGGAAACTCCATCATTAAAACTGGGCAGGCGTAGCAGCTGAGCTCTTGAACGAGACAGGTAACATACTCGTAGGTGTGCAGATAATCAAACATACTTGCAGAAAAATTTGGAGATGTCATTTGGCCAGCTGACTGGGTTGCAGACAGTGTTCTCTCTAGGACCTTTTTAATGGGCGCACCGCATTGCCGTTTTTGCAGACCGCCCGGCTAACATAACCTAGATATAGTTTCATTGTCATGGTTACATAATATTATTATACCTACATATTTGAGTCATTGGATGTACCAAATAAAAATACTGTAAAACTGTTTATTTGAGAGTTAAATCTCATTATTTTCAGCATAATTGTATCAATTATATCGGAGTTCAAATGTTTAACTTGACTATCACGTAGTGTCGTGCTGTGTTTGTATTAGCGTGGAATCGCATGACGTCATAAACCCGTATGGACTCCACAGCAACCGAGAGGTAAGTCCTAGTGTTACATGATTATGAACGTGCAGTAGGACACTGGAAATTCAAAATACTGTGTTATGACTTGTCCGTGATAAGAACACTAAAATAGTTCAATTTTTCAGTTAATGTTTACTTTTCTGATAGTATTACTGTTGATTTTTTCATATTCATTTTTTACGTAGAATTCCCCGCCCGGCTACTCATTTCTGTCACCCGGCTGACGAACACTGTGCACCCATTTTTGTCCCTCTGCACAAGAAGGGCTCCACAGCCAAATGTGGCAATTAGCCCTTATTTCATATGCAAGTAAAATACAGCTATAGATACTTAAAGACAGGCTTCAAGCTTTCCTTGTTTCAGATTTCCCCTGATCAAGCTGGATTTGTCTGAGATAAAGGCACAAGAGAACAGACATTAATCATCCATCAGTTGAGTGAAAGAAAGAATAGAATTTCAACTTCCTCTCATTTTTACACTACCGAATGGCCTTTGACTGTAGTCAGTGGGAGAAAATGTGGCAAGTATTGTTGGAAATGGGTGTTCTGGTTTTGCTGATAAGGAATATCCAACCTCCTATATGCAGACGATACTGCACTCATTGCAAGTGATGAGAAGAAAATGGCAGATCTCCTTTCTCGCGTCAAGAATGTCAGGGCATAAATGGGTCTATAAATGAACATGAACCAGTCCAAAAGCGGAGCAGAGAAATCAGCCAGCACAGGCATCTTCAAGGATTTGGAGAACTATCAATCAATTAATCACTACTGAAATGCATTTAGGGCTGTCGCCCAGGTAGCAGATTTCCTATCTGTTGTTTTCCTAGCCTTTTCTTAAATAATCGCAAAGAAATTGGAAAATAATTGAGCATTTCCCTTGGTAAGTTATTCCAATCCCTAGGGTGGATCATGGGAGACTACTGGCAAAAATGAGAGCAATTGAACTAGACAAAAGAGTGACCGAATGGGTTGCTATATTTCTAGAAAATAGATCTCAGAGAATTAGAGTAGGTGAAGCCTTATCTGACCCTGTAATAATTAAGAGGGGAATTCCTCAAGCCAGTATTATCAGACCTTTATGTTTTCTTATATATAAATGATATATGTAAAGGAGTGGAATCGGAGGTAAGGCTTTTTGCGGATGATGTTATTCTCTATAGAGTGATAAATAAGTTACAAGACTGTGAGCAACTGCAACGTGACCTCGAAAATGTTCTGAGATGGACAGCAGACAATGGTATGTTGATAAACGGGGTTAAAAGTCAGGTTGTGAGTTTCACAAATAGGAAAAGTCCTCTCTGTTTTAATTACTGCGTTGATGGGGTGAAAGTTCCTTTTGGGGATCATTGTAGGTATCTGGGTGTTAATATACGGAAAGATCTTCATTGGGGTAATCACATAAATGGGATTGTAAATAAAGGGTACAGATCTCTGCACATGGTTATGAGGGTGTTTAGGGGTTGTAGTAAGGATGTGAATAAGAGGGCATATAAGTCTCTGGTAAGACCCCAACTAGAGTATGGTTCCAGTGTATGGGACCCTCACCAGGATTACCTGATTCAAGAACTGGAAAAAATCCAAAGAAAATCAGCTCGATTTGTTCTGGGTGATTTCCGACAAAAGAGTAGCGTTACAAAAATGTTGCAATGTTTGGGTTGGAAAGAATTGAGAGAAAGAAGAAGAGCTGCACGACTAAGTGGTATGTTCCGAGCTGTCAGCGGAGAGATGGCGTGGAATGACATTAGTAGACGAATAAGTTTGAGTGGCGTTTATAAATGTAGGAAAGATCACAATATGAAGATAAAGTTGGAATTCAAGAGGACAAACTGAGGCAAATATTCATTTATAGGAAGGGGAGTTAGGGATTGGAATAACTTACCAAGGGAGACGTTCAATAAATTTCCAATTTCTTTGAAATCATTTTGGAAAGGGCTAGGAGAGCAACAGATAGGGAATCTGCCACCTGGGCGACTGCCCAAAATGCAGATCAGTATTCATTCATTCATTCATTCACTCCCCTTCCTATAAATGAATATTTGCCCCAATTTGTCCTCTTGAATTCCAACTTTATCTTCATATTGTGATCTTCCAGTAATTTCCAGATCAGGAAGGGCCTATCTATGCTCCCGAGATTAAGAGAAGAACTATTATGGTCAAATTTTATTATAGCAACACCACTTTTCAGGTTTAAGGTGTACAGATTTCCCTCATGAGATTAGTAAAGATGTTGTTGCTTGTGTGCGGGGCAAGTTTAAAATGTGTTCTTTTAAATCTATATTTGTTCATATCGTTGCATTAAATGTCAGTTTGATAATCAAAGACATTAGTAACCAGAATATATAATGATGATAGCAAATTTAAGAAACAATTATGTATCGTAAAAATATGCTTTTAAAACCTATATTTGTCTGCAGTGTTAAATCAGATGTTAACTTCAGATTTAGTAATCAACGCCATTTATAATAATAATAATAATAATAATAATAATAATAATAATAATAATAATAATAATAATAATAATAATAATAATAATAATAATAATAGCACAGTCTAATATATACAGTCGCGAAGCTCTGATGATATTTTTCATCCGAGGCGACTACAGCGCTCCAAGCGGCGAGGTAGGGGCAACTTGCTAGCCGACAACAGGGAACGAATTACCACTACAGTCTAAAATGGTCGTAACTTCTGAAACATTTATACAAATAATATCCTGACAAGGTTATTGTAATCCGTAAGAAATAGTGGAGGAGGTCAAACAATTTATTTTGAAGAGGAGTTCGAGAAAAATATCGAAATATTAATTGAATCTTCAGTAGTTATTTTTCTTTACCGCGGACTATATCATAAAATCGCTTCTAGAGGGCAGCTGGTTCAAAATAGGTATATACCATCGCGGACTTTTTTGTAGAGGTTTCTATGCTCTACAGTTCGTACGCTTACACTTGGGGTCTATCGTTGACGGTTCACGCAGCATAAGCCAAGAAAGCAAGTGACCGACCGACCGACTTCGAACCTGCCAAGTTGGGCTAAGAAGGCCAGCGCTCTATCAACGTCGGTCACTTGCTTTCTTGGCTTACGCTGCCTGAACGGTCAACGATAGACCCCAAGTGTAAGCGTACTAATTGTAGAGCATAGAAACCTCTACAAAAAACTCCGGGATGGTATATACCTATTTCGAACCGGCTCCCCATTAGAAGCGATTTCATGTTAGAGTCCGCGGTAAAAAATAACTCCTTAAGATTAAATACGTATTTCGATATTATCCTCGAGCTCCTCATCAAAATAAATTGTTTGACCTCCTCCACTATTTCATAAGAATTACGATAACCTTGTCAGGACATTATTTGCATGAATGGTTCAGAAGTTATGACCATTAGACTGTAGTGGTAATTCTTTCCCTGTTGTCTGCTAGCAAGTTGCCTCTACCTCGCCGCTAGAGGTGCTAGTGTCGCTCCAGCTGTCAAGTGGATGAACCTTCTTTTTAATAGAGCTTCGCGACTGTATATATTAGACTGCGGTAATAGTATTGACGTTCGTAACGAAATTTATATCGTATAAACTTTGTTCGAAGTCTACATTTGTCCGTAGTGTGATTTCAGAGGTTAATTCCTAAATTAATTGTACCGGGCGGTACACCTCCACGCCGCTTATTTAAACTTTGCGCCAGTTGAAACTCCCCTACTGGGAGAAGTCTGAACTTTGTCTTATGTATTAATTTTCAAGTTACCCTGAAGATGCCACTACTTGGAAATTTTGAAGTTTCTGAACTGTGTTGTTTTCGATGTATTTTTGTTTTGCTTGTAGTAAGAAGTGTGAACGTTCTCTTCTAGAGGACACTACTGAAGAACTACAACGGTGCACCCTAATGCGAAGTGAAAGAACTGTTTTTGTTGAGAAAATTTAATTTCAAAAGTTTGTTCTTTGCTAAATTTCTTTTAGTCATTGTTTAAGTTGGCAATATTAACCCTTTCTTTCCCCTTGTTTTGAATTTAGCCAATCCCGAATTTCTCGAATTAATTTTCAACCAATAATATGTTTCTTCTTCGTATTGTGTAGGGGGTTTCTTGATGAACCAGTAAAATCCTTGTGGGAGGGTGTTTTCATTCCAAAAACGCCTCGAACTTTCCGCGAGAGTATATAAACTGCTGATTTTCGGGTCTCGGTGCCACTTCAGTACCATCTTTCAGTGTGTAAAGTACATAGCAGGGGGCGGGAAGCGCCTCTTTCTTCGGGGAGCAGTTCAACACCAAGGTAATGGCCTTCTAATAACTTCTTTTCTTGCTAGCTCAGCAGTTTAACTCTCGGGGCGGGTCCGAAGCTTTTCTACCATGTAACATTCCCTAAAATGTAAAGACTCTTAGCCTCTATTCTCTTTCAAAACTACATATTGGGATAGAGAGTGCTTAACCCTCTCGATCTCCCACTCATATTGCATTGAGGTGAACTTATTTTCACAACCGTTTCTTCCCTTCTAATGTAACGTAAATTGTTTCCTTCTAAAAGTCACCTCTTTAGTATGGGATTAGCCCTTGCATTAATGGCCTAGTGCCAAGTAGGTTTTAAACAGTGTATTAGGAGTGCAGATTGCCTCCTCTCAATTGTTATTTTAGAGGTCAAGTAATTAACCTTTTTCTCACTTAATAGACCTCAGTAGGTTGGGTACGTTACCCCTGTGTATATGTCCTTAGAGGACAACTTGAAGGTGGAGTTTGTTGTGGCCTTTAATAGGCTTAATGTTGAGAGCGAGTGGCTCTTTCTCGAAAATTGAGTGTTGTATGCCTCGAGGAGGCTTTACTGTGTAATTGGGAGCGAGTGCTCCTGGGCATGATTGGGGTCTTCTGCCCCTTCGTTGAATTTCTGTATATCGTAAGATTGAGCTAATTGTTCATGTATGGTGGGTTTGGCTCTCGGAGCCCATCCTGTAACTCTGTAATTGTACATTCTCGAATAGTGGCTTTGCTACTCTGTACCTGCCATGCTTGTTATTTCTTAATTTTGAAAAGAAAATATAACCTTGTTAAATTTTAAATTCACTTTAATTTCGTAGCCTGAGACCTGTTCACCCCCCGCACCTTCTTTCACCTCTAACTACCACGGAAAACTCCGTAACAAGTGGTAGCAGAGCGTGGTTGAATGGGTCTCAATTTAGCCCCTTTGACGGCTAAACATTGTTTTGATTCCAACTCTAACAATTTTCTCAGTTGCTGGAATTTTTAAATTTTCCTTTTTCAAAATTGCTCTGTCATCATGCCCGGCCCTCGCGATGTCCTCCATCTTAACTATTTGCGCAAGGAGGAGTTGATCTATGAATTGACTATTAGAAATGTGCAATCTGGAGGCACGGTTGCAGTAGACACAAACAAGCTTAGAGAGTCCCTTGATTTGCCCATTTCCATCCCCACTTTGGGAGACAAAGAAATTGACGACTCTCTTTCCACGATCATCGAGAATATTACAGGGCTAGCATCTGTAGTTAGTCTTTTTGACGAAAATGATCCTTCTCCTAATCAAATTAAGCGTGTGCAAGCCAGGCTATATCATTTTTCAAATAGAGTTAACGATCTGTTGTCTCTAAAGTTGAATGACGTTCAGAGGAAGGAGGCTAGTACGGTGCTTGAAAATATTTCTGAATTATCTAATAAGGTAACTCAATTGTTAACTGGGGAAGTTCCTCCCAAAATCGATCAACCCACCACGATGAATGTAGGTAGCGAGGAAGAGCCTCCTAAGGGAGAAGTCAATAGGATAACCGGTGCTGCTCAAACTATCTCTGCCCCATTGGACAACGAGTCTGAACGCCGTGCATCATTGAATAATATACGTTCTGAATTAACTTCCTTGCCACTGAAACCTTTACCTACTATGTCACCTGGGTTCAGCAGTTTGCCTCATCGATTGGCAATGTTGCTCAGAGGTATCTCGAAGTTTTCTGTCAACACCACCAGTGAAGTTATTTCTTTCTTAAGGTTTTTAGTTGAATTTCAGGATCATGCCCTTGTTTTTTCTCTTTCTCCATGTCAAATTTTGCAAATCATCTATCCTTATGCTATTGGTATTCTCTCTGACAAAATAGTAAGAGCCATAGCTGAACAGTCATCTATTGAAGATTTTCATGCACACTTGCTTGCAAATTTTATTCCTGCCCGCGCGAGGTCATCTCTGATTCAGAAGTACTATTATCGTGTACAGAGATTGGACGAAAATCTGGCGGATTTCATACAAGACATTAAGTTTTATACTAGGGTTTTTGCTCTTCATTTTCCTGAAGATCAGATCGTACAGGCTATTGTAGAAGGAATTTCACCGTCCTATAGGTCATATTTATGTTTCGCGGCGTGCCCGCAAACTTTCTCTGAACTTGAAGCATTGGCCGTCTCAGCGGAAGGAGTTAGATACGCCGATTCCTTGCGTGTCGCGAAAGAACCCCCTCCTTCGTTTAGTAATCCTCGACCTCCACCTCGCCGACCAGTCACACCCCGTAAATGTTATGCTTGCGGGTCGCCTGACCATCTTCGCAACAAGTGTCCATTGATCAAATCTAGTAGGGCAAATAATGGGGCTGGCTCATCACAAGGCTGTTTTAAATGTGGGGCTTTCTCACATATCGCCAAGAATTGCCCAAATTCAAATAGAACCCCCTCCTGCTCAACTTCTGGTGCAACTTCCACCAATGTCACTAATAATAAGTGACTAGCGGCTTCGGCTGAGTCGACTAATCCATCTTTCCGAGGCTCAGCCACTGGTAAACAGATCGAAACTTCAGGGAACGTTCCATTTGCAAATCCATCTTTTGAATGCCCCAAAGAGTGTCTTAGGATTGCGGCGGATACCCCCGCACCTGTTCCTTTTCTTAAAATTGAGTTAAATAATGAGCCTATAACAGCCCTATTAGATTCAGGCAGTGTTTGTTCTATTATTTCGGACCAATGGTATTCTAAATTGAAATCTGTTTATAAACTACCTGACTATGACTCATCTCCTGTTCAATATCTTTCGGCTAATTCATCTCCATTGGAAATTCTAGGTTCTGTAAATGTCAAAATTCGTATTTTTAAATTTACATGGAAAATCAAATTGTTTGTGGCTAAGCACCTGTCTTGCCCCATCATATTGGGAGCTGACTTTATTTGTCACACTGGTCTTGTGCTCGATCTTCAGAGTAAGTCGTGCACATTCAAATTTGCGTCCAATTGTAAAATCCCCTTGTTAAAGTGTAATTCCGTATCATGTTCATCTATTTCGCCTACCCCGGATGAGATGTTGTTAGACCTTAGACATCTACCTGAGGAGCAGGCTGATAGTATTCGTAAATTATGTCAGTCGTTTCCAGAGGTGTTCTCTGATACTCTTGGTGTTACTGACCTTATCGAATACAAAATTGAGGTCACGGATTCGATTCCTGTCCGTTTTCCACCTTATAGGCTATCTCCACCTAAAATGAAGGCTCTGAAAGAAATCATCGATCAGATGTTGAAGGATGGTATTATTAGGCCCTCTAAGTCGGCGTATTCTTCGCCTATTTTTCTAGTCCCGAAACCCCAAGGGGGCTTCAGGCCTGTCATTGATTATAGGGCTCTCAATCGGAAGGTGGTGTTACAATCTGTGCCCCTTCCTGACCTTCATTCTTGTTTTTCATGGTTTCGTAAGGCCAAGTTCTTTACTATCTTGGACCTGAATCAGGCCTACAATCAAATTCCCCTAGCGGAAGAGTCTAAACATCTTACAGCGTTTGCCACGGATTGGAATTTGTATGAATACAACCACGTGCCTTTCGGGCTCCCCACGGGAGCAGCTGTACTCACTAGGCTACTAGATAGGGTCTTCTCCGACATCAAATTTGAGTACTTATATCACTACTTGGATGATGTCGTATTTTCGGAGACCTTTGAAGAACATCTAGATCATCTGCGAGAAGTTCTCAATCGCCTTCGTAAGGCTGGGTTAACTGTCAAGTTGTCCAAGGTTGCCTTTGCTAAGCACTCTATGTCATTCCTAGGGCATATTGTGTCACCTGATGGTGTTGCCGTCGATCATTCTAGAACACAGGCCATCCGTGATTTTAAACCTCCCAAGGACATTAAAGGTATCGCCAGGTTCATTGGTATGGTGAATTTCTTCAGGAAGTTTATTCCTAACTTCGCTAATAGAGCGGCGCCTTTGAACCTTCTTCGTAGGAAAGGCATCAAATTCGAGTGGGGACCTTCTCAACAAGCCGCTTTTGAAGATCTTAAATTAGCTCTCTGTAATGCCCCTGTCCTTGCTATGCCTGATTTCTCAAAGAAATGCATCGTCCAAACCGACGCGTCGTCGTCAGCAGTAGCTGTAGTCCTTCTTCAAGAGACTGAACTAGGGAGGCGACCCATCGCCTATGCATCTAGGACTCTATCGGCTCAAGAAGCCAAGTATTCCATCTATGAGCTCGAAGGTTTGGCAGTCTTATTTGCCTTAGAAAAGTTCCGTCTCTATCTGGAACATGTCAAATTCGACCTGGAGACAGATAATCAAGCCTTAAGCTGGGTCTTAGGTAGGCCGCGTCGTACTGGTCGTTTAGCCCGTTGGGCCATCCGTATTTCTGCCTTCCAATTCGATGTCAGGCATATCCGAGGTACCGAAAATGTTGTCGCTGATGGACTCAGCCGTATGTTTTCCAACGATGTCGAGACCCAGGAACCGGTCGACAGTTCATCACCTCCCGAGTCCATACTATCTGGTGTTAATGCCATCTTAACAGATGCTCCCATGCTCTTTAGGGATATCGAGAAATACCAACGTGAAGATCCGACGCTGGCTCCGATCATGGAAACCCTTTCTTCTGGGGAACATGTCGTCCCTTACGTTCTGAGGAATGGTGTTTTATGTTGCCCTTCAAGGCATGATAAGATGATGAAAGTTGTCGTTCCAGCTGTTCTTGTACCTATGATCTTCAAGTATTATCATGAGACCCCATTAGGAGGGCACCTAGGCATCTTTAAAACTCGTGAGAAGATTCGTGAAATGTTCATCTGGAAGGGTATGGACGGTGAAATCCGTGAACTAGTAAAGGCTTGTAAATCCTGTTTGCTTAGTAAACCTACCATGTCCACCAAGGTAGGCCTTTTGTCTTCTCATCAAGCGTCGCGCCCCATGGAACGCCTGTATATTGATTATGTAGCACCCTTCGCCCAGTCGAAGGGAAATGCTAACAAGTTCATCTTTGTATGCGTAGATGGTTTTACAAGATTTTCCTGGTTATTTCCGACTAAGCTGGCTACCGCTCAGTCCACCATTACTTGCCTAAATTCTATTTTTGCTTCTTTTGGTCCGTGCCAATATATTGTGTCTGATAATGCTAAGGCGTTCACATCAAATCTTTTTCGTAAATTCTGTTTTGACTTGTCCATCTCTCATGTAACTACTTCTGCTTATTATCCTCAACCATCTCTGGCTGAACGGGTTAACCGTAATCTCAGGTCCGCGCTTATTGCCTATCATCATGAAGATCATTCCAGGTGGGACACGTCCCTGCATTGGTTAGCTTTTGCTTTGAATTCGGCGGTTCATGAATCACATAAATTTACTCCAGCCTCTTTGATGTTCAAGTTTGTTCCCAACACGCCGCTCTCTAACCTCTGGTCTCTGAGTGACATTCTACCTGAGACAATAGATCCGGATAATATCAAAGATTTTTGGAAGAAAGCTAAAGCCAATCTTAAGGTGTCTCATGAAAAGGTTAGGGAAAGATATGATCGTGGACGGAGACCCACCAATTTGAAGGTAGGCGACCAAGTGATGGTCAAGAATTTTGTTCCCGCGGGCAAGCTTGCTCCCAGATTTCATGGGCCGTGTGTCATTCTTGATTTCCTTACGCCGGTTACGTTGTTATTAAGCAATCCAGCCACCGAGAGGATATTTAGGGTTCACCTGTCCCAGGTGAAACCGGTGTAATTTCTGTGTTAACTTGCTTCATATTATTTTGAAAGGAATATGAAGGTTATATTTTTTTTTTTTTGAGTTTTCACTTTTAAGGCATTCTGCCCCTTCTATAATATTTTGTTTTATATGTAAGCATTTTTGTAAAACCTGTCCCGAACCGTTAAACTGCCATTCTGTCCTTACCACGGCCATTACCACGCTCCCGTCTCCTGCTCCACACGCTGTGGCTTGCTTATATAAAATGCCATGGATATCTGCACGCCGCTGACCCCTCAACCTCTCCACAAAGCCTGTGCCCTCAAAAAAGATGATGGTCCAACAAAATTCTGCCGCCTAGCTTTAATGTTTCAGTGCCCCCGCAGCCGCGCGCCGCCGTACCGCTGCTGGAATAGAGGAAGGGCCCCCTCTCCTCCAGCGAGGTCGACCAGTGTACGGCGAGCCGGAGCCCTCCTCCCGGCCAAGGCTGATGTGCGGCGCACGACCTGTTACTTGCCCGCAGCCTGTATATGTTCACCGCGGGCGCGGCGTGCTTCAACACTACATCTCCCCTCATAGTGCGGGCGAGCGGTATCTCAGGGTACTTGAGGGGTCCGAGCGGCCGCCTTTGGACGTAAGCTGCAACGGCCGGTCTGGCCATCCAAGTTAATCAACATCGAAATATTTAATCAACTACATGGACATTTACTATCAGCAATTACTACACTTGGGAATTCAACAGCAATATTTGGTGGACTTTGAAAATTTTTCTTCACTTTCAAGTATTAAAAGTTTTTCTTCTGAATTCAACTTCTACAAACATAAAGACATTACTTCAGTAGTTCCTACGAGAATTTTTGAAACTGGATCAAATCAAATTTTCACTATTTTGATAATGCTTCTGCAATTAATCTCCATAGCAACATCATAACTTGGACCTTGTTATCAAACAAAAGTGTATGTTCTTCCGTGTTACCCCCTTGGAGGAACTTTTGGGGGGGGAGGTCTGTACCGGGCGGTACACCTCCACGCCGCTTATTTAAACTTTGCGCCAGTTGAAACTCCCCTACTGGGAGAAGTCTGAACTTTGTCTTATGTATTAATTTTCAAGTTACCCTGAAGATGCCACTACTTGGAAATTTTGAAGTTTCTGAACTGTGTTGTTTTCGATGTATTTTTGTTTTGCTTGTAGTAAGAAGTGTGAACGTTCTCTTCTAGAGGACACTACTGAAGAACTACAACGGTGCACCCTAGTGCGAAGTGAAAGAACTGTTTTTGTTGAGAAAATTTAATTTCAAAAGTTTGTTCTTTGCTAAATTTCTTTTAGTCATTGTTTAAGTTGGCAATATTAACCCTTTCTTTCCCCTTGTTTTGAATTTAGCCAATCCCGAATTTCTCGAATTAATTTTCAACCAATAATATGTTTCTTCTTCGTATTGTGTAGGGGGTTTCTTGATGAACCAATAAAATCCTTGTGGGAGGGTGTTTTCATTCCAAAAACGCCTCGAACTTTCCGCGAGAGTATATAAACTGCTGATTTTCGGGTCTCGGTGCCACTTCAGTACCATCTTTCAGTGTGTAAAGTACATAGCAGGGGGCGGGAAGCGCCTCTTTCTTCGGGGAGCAGTTCAACACCAAGGTAATGGCCTTCTAATAACTTCTTTTCTTGCTAGCTCAGCAGTTTAACTCTCGGGGCGGGTCCGAAGCTTTTCTACCATGTAACATTCCCTAAAATGTAAAGACTCTTAGCCTCTATTCTCTTTCAAAACTACATATTGGGATAGAGAGTGCTTAACCCTCTCGATCTCCCACTCATATTGCATTGAGGTGAACTTATTTTCACAACCGTTTCTTCCCTTCTAATGTAACGTAAATTGTTTCCTTCTAAAAGTCACCTCTTTAGTATGGGATTAGCCCTTGCATTAACGGCCTAGTGCCAAGTAGGTTTTAAACAGTGTATTAGGAGTGCAGATTGCCTCCTCTCAATTGTTATTTTAGAGGTCAAGTAATTAACCTTTTTCTCACTTAATAGACCTCAGTAGGTTGGATACGTTACCCCTGTGTATATGTCCTTAGAGGACAACTTGAAGGTGGAGTTTGGTGTGGCCTTTAATAGGCTTAATGTTGAGAGCGAGTGGCTCTTTCTCGAAAATTGAGTGTTGTATGCCTCGAGGAGGCTTTACTGTGTAATTGGGAGCGAGTGCTCCTGGGCATGATTGGGGTCTTCTGCCCCTTCGTTGAATTTCTGTATATCGTAAGATTGAGCTAATTGTTCATGTATGGTGGGTTTGGCTCTCGGAGCCCATCCTGTAACTCTGTAATTGTACATTCTCGAATAGTGGCTTTGCTACTCTGTACCTGCCATGCTTGTTATTTCTTAATTTTGAAAAGAAAATATAACCTTGTTAAATTTTAAATTCACTTTAATTTCGTAGCCTGAGACCTGTTCACCCCCCGCACCTTCTTTCACCTCTAACTACCACGGAAAACTCCGTAACATTAATAATGATGATAATGATAATAATGAGGGAGAGTAAAGTTCGTACTGTTTTGCGGGTGTTTGAAGCATACCTTTGTAGATCGTGTTGTAGAAAATGTTTGCTCAGAAATTAGTAATCAGTACCAGTAATAATAATAATAATAATAATAATAATAATAATAATAATAATAATAATAATAATAATAGTGATAAATTTGATGATAAAGTTCATTCTTTTTAAAACGCGGAGAGTAGAAAATTTGAGGAGTATCGTTTTCAGGATATGTATGAGGAAATACATCGGCTGGTGTAAATTCTAACATAACTTTGAGGCCTAAGTTAGTAACAGGATGTCAGAAGCCTCAATTATCAGTTGGTACTGATGAGATTGTCGAGCCGAAAATGTATTCAGGCAGAGTTTTTATTGATATTGCGCAGGCATTGCTTAACAGTGTGTATCTAGAATGAGCCCCTGCGTTGAAGTTGAGATATGTTCCAGGGATAACTGTGAGACCACGTGTATTTTGTGATGGTAATGTTCAGATGTAATTTACTTTATTTCCTTGTTTCAAAGATCTCATGAGTTAATTCATTCAAAAGCTAGGACAGTTACAATATTAAAGACGAACTGAATTATTGATAATACAATAATAATACAATAATACAATGATAATACAATAATACAATAATAATTTAAATCTAAAATACAACATTTTCAAGGACACAATTGTGTGTTTAAAGCAAAGTTGTACATGCCATGAAGGCTCTTGGAGGGGTTGAAGGTAAAGGCTTCGAGCATTCGTAACCTCGGCACGTGATGGGGTGGAGTGGTTAACTCTACGCTCGGCCGCCTTTGCCCCCAGGAATTAACCTGGCAGTCATTTTTGGTGTAGGCTGAGTGAACCTCAGGGCCATATGCACCTCCGGAAGTGGAAATCTCGTTTCTTAAACTTTACGTCTTCCTGACAGGGATTCGAATCCACGTCCTTCCGGGCGAACCGAGCACGCCTTTACCGCCTCGGCCAGGCAGCCCCTTGTGTGTTTAAAAGTTTATATAAATACACCCATACGGCTCGAAATGAAACCTGATAATTTCATCTAAGCAGGCTAAATAAAAAACATTACATTTTGTCCACAAATGTTTCTTAATATTTCTTTTGAATTTCTTGAAATTCTGACAAGTTTTTTCTAGTCTGGAATGGAATTAAATGCTATAGTAGCACTATAAAATGCACCATTTGTTCCATACTACACTGTTTTCATTCTAGGGACATGTAAGTTTCCAGATTGCCGTGTTCCATGATCATGAATAGATAATTTACTGATGAGGAGGCCTATGAGTTTTATATTTCCCCAATCCAAACTATGTTTAATTTTGAGGCAAGTACTACCAAAGGGTATGCAATAGATAATCTAACCGGAGGAATGCCTGTTGATGAGAATATTACATGTCTGGACATAAAGAATATAAAACTATAAAGGGTTCTCGGTGCTTTATTTTGAAAATTTTGAAGTTCTGCTATTTGAACTTTGGTGCAGCAACTCCATACAAGATTAGTGTATTGTAGATGGCTATGAATTAAAGCGTATTAAACACACATTACGTTAGAATCAGAAAGTATTCCACTTAGTCTATTCAATACACCTATAGTAGGTACTAGTTTACTCTTAATAATTTTCAGGGCCGATGGCCTTAGATGTTAGGCCCCTTTAAACAACAAGCGTCGATAAATGCCAGATGACGCTCCCAGATTTTGTGAAGTTGCCACAGTAATTATTTACGAAGAAGACTTATTCTTAGTGCTAGTGGAATAATCTGGTTCGGATTTGAAAATAACCGTAGATCCATATGGTTAGAATCATCCCATGATTTCGAGTCTTGAATATCGAATGTATATTTATTTAGGTCTCACGGATAGAAGTCTTGGATAGTATGAAGGAAGATTTAATTTCAAACGTTACTCTAGAATTCGTTTGTTTTTAATGATGACATTACGTCAAATTGATACGATATTTTAGTTCATGGGTACTCAGAAGTGTCTGTTGGGAATGATAAAACAGTTTTGGTAGAAAGTCAGGACATACGGTGTAAATGTGAACTTAAATGTACATTTTCTAGTGTACAATTTCTACCATTACATTATTTCTTGGATTTTTTGTGTTAGAAACATTATTCATTACCACTACGATAAGACTTGGAAGTCATCTCTTTTTGTATTAGAAACTTTATTCTTGATCACTACGGTAGAACGAGGAAGTTCGTTCTGGTGTTAGAGTATTATTCTTTACCACCACATTAGGTCTTGCCATTGGTATGGGAAGCTCATGCATGGTGTTAGAAACGTTGTCAGTGACTACCGCTGTAGGTCTCCGAAGTTCGGTTTTGGTGTTGGGAACATTGTCGAATATCACCACGATAGGTTTCCGAAGTGAAACCTGATCTTTAGTCATTTTTTCATTTATTTCTCTTTCGTGTTATTTATGAAACGGAAATAGTATATCCAGGTGCTACGTTGTTGGTGGTCGAGGAGTGATGTTAATTATGTTACATTACGGTCAAGTTAGGTGATCTGAATCGAGTCAGCTAGATGTGCTTTCTAGAGTAGTGTCGCATATTTACCACTAATTTACGACATGCAATTAATGATTTGCTTTTCATGTATTTGCATTTAATGGGTGATAGTCGCTTTGGATATCGTGCGTTGTAAACGTATCCAGGCGCGGTTCTGCCTTTAGGTCACATGGTCATGTGCCCCTCCACCGATTAAAACTATTATAAAAATCAGAACAACATTATGCACGATTACTGTCACGACCACCTTCAGTGAGTTCAAGAGGCTATGATTCACCATGGTTGTTCTTGTTCTAGCAGCCCTGGACTAAACTAGGCAACATAGTAAAGGTCTAATCCCGGATGGGACCGACTCTTTCTTATACCTGAACATCATCCACTCATTCTGCGAGCTGTGAGGGGTGAAGGGGGTAATGGCAAATTCCATTGACCCGGTCACAGTATTTCTACGACGTGACACTTCAGCGCTAGTTCGTATTTTGAACTTACTTCTCCTACAGCCTACTAGATAACATCCAGCTACACTTTCTTGTCGGCATATGTATTATTAACGCGCGCAAAGGTAGTGTTTGAAGCAAACCTGTGCTTACCTTGTACGTCTGTTAGATTAATCGTGTCCATCGGTGTCGATGTTCATTGTAAGTCTGAAAAGTGTGTGAAGATTAGTGTGATGTATCTGAATGTATTCCTGTGCGAGCATAAGTGTTTTTAAAATGAATCAAGTAAGCTACTTACAAACAAAATCTCTTAATTACGAAAACAGATTATTAGCTAAAGAAATTGGCTGACCAAGACCAGAGCTTAGCATAAATCGTTCAAAGATAAAAATAGAACCTACAATCGCAGTTTCATATACAAGAAATAAGAAGGTAGATGATAGATAGATATTTATTTCAATAATTAATTCCAACGAGCCAAAGGCTCATACAGAGGAATTGTACAATGAATAATATATTCAATGGCGGATTAATTTAAGATTAATTTAATTGATTTAATTGATTCCTAGTGTTCCTAATATGTTGAAAGTGCCCCACCCATTTCTATCATAACGAGCCGCCACTGAATTACGTTGTGTCTGATATTTTTAAGTAAGCTCGTTTTTGAGTTACGAGCTGTATTCAATATCGTGTAGCGATGTTACGTAAATAGATTTCACCAGTGAGAGAACTTCACTTAGGAATGCGTGCTTTATTTAGATTAAGGACGTTGAGGTAACAACTTAAATTGTTGGACCTTTCTTTCGACCCGTTCTTATTAAGTGGACGCCGGTGGCGGTTTCTGGTATAGCGCAATGGAGCAATGAACCTCCAGTTTATATCAAACTAGCTGATGTACCCGTGCTTCGCTACGGGATTGGATTCTCAGAGAGACTGGCCTTGTGATTTCCCTAACTGAAGTCAACATAGGTCATTACAAAAACGTCGGTAGGAAAGTAGCGATTAAAAGCAATGGTATCATATAAAATACTCGATCAAATGAAAAAGCCGCACATTTTCTCACCTTTAACGAATGGGACTACGCTGCCGATCTAACAGTCCAAAGTTCCAGAGCTGGAATGATCAAAGCCGCAGATAGCCGTGATCCGTGAACACCCTTCTTGTAGGTCTTCACATTTAGTTTTCTTCCGACTCTGAAATACCACTCTTACCATAGTCGGTACGGTAAAACTGATTAAAACATAGATGACCCGAATTTGTATTCCCTACAACTTTTGTTATGTAATATTTTTCGATAGAACCAATAACATAGGTACCGGTATTTAAAAATTGCATTTTAGGCGCCTTCCCCTAAACTACAATTCCATCCAGGGTGAATAAATTTGTTTATAGCTTAGACTGTTTCTCATTCCCCGACTCTATATAACGATTTTCATTAAATTATATTAACACATTTTCTCGTGGATCGGCGTTGATATAGACTTAACAACAAAATTACAATTTCATGAATATCTGTGTTGTCACAGTCGGTACGGTAAAATGTATAAGACATAAATGGTCGGAAATTTAATTCTATATACAGTAACTTTAGTTATGTCTACTAATAATTTAAATATTTGATAACTAAATTTTAGGCCTTCCCCTAAACTACCATTTCACTCAGTGTGAATAGAATGCTTCATAGCGTAGATTATTATGGCTCATTTTCCGACTACGCATGCCAATTTTCATTGAGATAGGACTACTGATAACGTAAATATTTAAGAATTTCATTTTTGACCTTCCCCTAAACTACCATTTCACTCAGCGTGAATAAAATTATTTATATTCTAGATTCTAGTGACTCATTCCTCGGCTTTGAATACCAATTTTCATTACGATAGGACCACTAATAACATAAATATTTGAAAATTAAATTTTAGGCCTTCCCCTAAACTACCAGAGTAAATAAAATTAATTATGGCCTAGATTGTAGCGACTTTGCATACCGATTTTTATTAAATTCTCTTTAGCCGTTTTCTAGTGATGCGTGTACATAAATACAGACAGACAGAAATTATGGAAAAGCAAAAAGTGCATTTTCTTGTTACTGTGGACATACACAACTACTTAATATTCATAACTCCCTTGTCAATCTCGAAGCTCTTGCTTATCCCATCTATCCGTAATATACTCGTACTGGCTTTCAATTCATGTGAACTGCGAACGTTCCGTGGCTGGATACTTGTCTGGAATGAACCCCCTTGGAAGGCGATCTCTCTGTCCGCACCTGGGCGAAGGGAGTGGCAAGGTGCGGGGGGACATCGGCCGGCACGTAGACAAGACAAGGATATCGCAGAAACAGATATCTGTGCTTTACGCATGCGCGATAAGCCACTCTCTCAAGACGTGTTGTCGGGGGTGTTGGGGTAAGTATGTGCCTGCCATCTGTTGCCCTTACAGGAATTCAACTACGTAGCAGAAAATTGTGCACATAATTAGCGCTAGTGTTGAAGAGCATCATTACTACCAGCAGTCACATTAAACTGCCAAATTCCAATTGATGCCTTTTCCCAAATATATCAATACATACTAAACATCTATTCATTTGCCTTCTTTGGAATAATTACTTTTTGGAGAGAAAATTAACTTAAAAATCACCGAGGCAAAGAGTAGTGGGAATGTAATACCAATGAAAACGCTAATTGCCTAGCCATAGGCGTCCTTACGTAAAATTAAGTTACCAACATTGTGAACAGTGCGAACATACATCCCTAAAGTTCACTCGTGTTTTTCAAGTCTGATGCTAGTGTTTACAAAAGTTTGCAATAGTTATCATAATTCGTAATATTACTGTACGCTGTGCAAGCGTGTGAGTGTTTTTCTGCACTGTTGTGCCGTTCAGGAACTTAATTTTTAGGACATAAAGAAGTTACAATATTTTTTCCGTGTGTTTATTTTTGTGCACTGTAGTTGCGTCCATAATCTTTGTTCCCGGGAAAGGTAAGGAGCTACATAATGAGTTTGAACAGTGATATGATATTTAAGAAGATAAAATTTTCTTCTCTCCCTCTCTCTTGAGAGTAAACCTAAGATTAAGATTAAGGATGCCGGGTGCCCAATGCCTGATCTTGATATAACGAGGCATCCTAAAAGTAAAAGTAATGAAATCGTGCGTAAATTCAGAGTGGATATATATAAAAGAATCGAGTGGATCTGTGGGTGTGAAATGACTAACATGTTGATTTTTCCTTTTTTTATGATTCATGTGTGATGGAAGCGAAGAGACTTTTACAAAAGTCGGAGTGGTATATTTAGGACATTTGTCTCCAAAGATAAAGAAACACAAAAGTTCTAAATCTCATATGCTTGCCCAGTTACAATTCGATCTCCTGGGAAGACACGATAACCGTCAGTAATTTGACTGTGCTTACAGGCAGTCTGTGGAAAGAGACAACGATCAAGTACGGAAAAATCGTTATGTGCTGTGTAAAGTTCTGCGGCGCGTTTGAGATGGCATTGCGCGGGCATGACGAAACAGGTGAATAATCGAATCCTGGCATATTTCGAGGCCTCGTTAATTTTAGTTCTGAAATTGACGTTGCATTAAGAGACCATCTGTCCAAAGCTACTGTTTTCAAAGGCACCTCGAAAGACATTCAGAATGATTTGCTTTCGTGCATGTACGAAATCTGTCGAGAGAAAAGAAAAAAAAACAGAAATCACCACAGCGCACTTCATTTTGGTAATCGCAGATGAGACCACCGATATATCAACTACAGCACAATTTGTTATCGTTCTTCCCAACGGTAAGCCAGTTAAAAAATTCTGGGGTTTCCTCTCACCCTCTAGTCATGATGCTAAGACAATAGCAGTGTGTTTAAAATTTTCTTTGAGCGAAGTTGTGGATAATCCAGATAAGTTGATTTCACAAGGTTACGATGGAGCAAATGCAATGAGTGGTCACCATTCAGGGTGCAAGTTCTCATCAGGGAAGATTTTAGGCATGCACATTATGTTCACCGTTATGCCCATTCTTTGAACTTAGTCATGGCACAGGTGACAGTGGGGGGGGGGAGGAGAACTGAGGCGGGCATTCTTCCTTCTGTTGAACCCCCAGTGACGAAAGTCACGCGCCGCCACTGGTGGAAGCAGGAGAAATATAAAAACGCTCAACTTACTCTATCGACGGAGAAAAGGCGGGTAGAACGTACTTTTCTGGACAGTGGTTTATATTCAAAAAGTCCATGCTCACAAACTAGGCTGTAGCAATTTAGATAAACACAGTGTGCTTGTTTTTATTTATAGACGGTATAAGTTGATCTCATGCCTTGGTAATATTCTGTTTCAGTAACGAACTTAGTTACTTGGGTGTCGTATCCTAACTTTCGAGAATAGCGCTCTATAATTCATTATTTCTGTTGTAATTGTTGAACTGTACTTACCGTTTCTTCTTCTTCTTCTACATAACTCGCCCGCGTGGATCCTGCCTGAAAGAATAAAACAAAGAAAACATTTGTATTTTTAATATTGCATTGAATGTGGACAACACACACAATCAATTCTCTCCACTTACTTTCCCTGGATCTTTGGCGATAATAAAACGCAATTTGCTGCGAGTAACGGCTTCGCTAGATTCGCTGCACGCCCTTTCAGTAGTATATTAAATTTTTTTAAAAGGTATTTTCTTTCATTTTTTGAGAACATTTCTGGCCCATCCTGTTCAATCTTAGGCTTCGCTGCTGATGTTCTTGTGAGTTCATTAACCTGACAGCTGGAGAGATCCTCAGATAGCACCTCCGAAGTCTATGCGGGTATAGGGAATCTACAAAAACCGGCAGTCGGTGGTGCCAAATTGAGGTAGACTAGGCACGGCAAGTAGGCTAGTTTGGAATTGCTTTCCTCACTTGATCAGAAAGTGCTATTGCTCCACGAGTGTGTCGTCCTACACAAGACTACCTCAGCAACTTTCATACTGTCAGAGCCATAATAAGAACGTAACTAAAATACATGATTGTATGAGTTAAATAATTTTCTAAGTATCAACAGATGGCATTTCAGTGGTACTTTCGTTTGAACAATCAAAATCTTCCTGCCATGAGACAATACTCGTTAACTAGCCGCTTGAGGAATGCATACAACAATGAGAATGATCGACTCGGTTGAATGTCTACCCCGTGTTAGTGCTCATGAATACAATGGAAAACTATGAAAAGCAGTCAGAAAAATTGGAAAGAAACAAGTACTGTATTTGAAAGCAAAGGACTAAGTTAAAAGTCTTACCAGCACGAGTAGTAGGACACAGAAAGCCACGATGATCTTCATATTGATGCAAGACGTATTCTGACAATGTTTGGCGCTTACCCTGATGAATATATATCTTAAGTTGTATTGCAACATGAGATATGGTATCGAGTCCTGCAATGTTATCCTGTGAATTTTAATAGGAGACGCAAATGCAAATGAGTCGATAAGGCTGGAAGATAAAGGAAAGTAAAGGGAAATTGCTTAAATGTGACGTTCAGTATGTCCTTGAGCTAAATAGAAAGTGGAGATTTTTCCATTGATATGTTCGTAGGCTGGATTTCTATCTAGAAGTAGCGTCATCAATTCTAACCATTGCACCGGTGATCCTCATCATACATAAGTTGCTCTTAAGAGTCACATGTTTATACTCTGATATCAGAACGCAAATCTTCTTTGGATTCCAGACAATAATGAATTTCTACACGAGTTCTTCTCGCTAAGAAACACACTCTAATATCTGCGGAGGAAGTGTATTTAGATCTCACATAGGGGATAGGACAGGAAGTGATAAATTTGTTGTAGTACGACGAACACACCGAAGAGTTTTCGTTCCCAGGTGTCTATACCTTGGTGAACAGCGTACATTCAAGATCGAGTACGTCCCTCCATTTATGATGGCTACCAGTGAAATTCATAGACGAATCAGACGCGGAGTGAAGTCCGAGCATGTCCTCTACATGGCGATGAAGACTATGCGTATCTGTTTGATCGAAGGTTTGTACGCCACGAAGTTAATAGACGTGGATATCCAGCGGAATCTCTCGTTCCTGAAATCATTACTCGATGTAGCGGAAGAAGGACGTGTTTGCGATGCTCGTCAACTAGGTAAATACACTCTATTCTTAACTTCGACACTAGAATTGTGGATACTCTGTTCTCTTCTCTTCTAAATCCAAAAACATATCCATGATTCTATGCTTTTTTCGTGGAACGGAGAATAAGTACCAACATGAAAGTTTTATTTCCACCCTATAATGTCGGATAAAGAATGTTCCAGGAAAGACGTGCAAACAGACTCCTGATAGCGCCACATCCTAAATACGGTCTTCTTCACTCGTTTCCTAGAAGGCGTTCCTTTCTTTGTATTCCATCAGTGTATATATAGAAGATAGGGAACATGAAAGAGCAAATTTAATGTAAAGCAGAGCCGACGAATAGCACTATGGATCTGCTAACTTTTGAGAGGGATGCAGTGGTTGCGCGTGACTTTTACAGTAAGGGAAGCACATATTATAAGCTAAGATGATATATACAATAAAATAAATATAATAACTCACATTGTCTTGCGCTATTCGAATGCTAATTCCATCCGCCTCTCCTTCTTGACGAATTCTTCTATGACAATGCTGTAGAATTTTTCTTCATTCTTTGATGACTTCAATTTTAGTAACGTCCTCTCAATCGACAGTAGAGAGAAGTTCGAGAGTCTTTGTTGTCCCTGTGTGTTTCTGCAGTAGGTGCGGATTCTCCGAAGTGCCGAAAACGAACGTTCAGCACTAGCACTGGACACTGGGATACTTGAAATCAACGCACATAACTTAAACAGTTCAGAAACAGTTCCACTACTTTTTAAATAAAACAAAATATTTATAACTCCCATCCTAAGATACTCATCGGAGGAATAAGCTACGCTGAACTCGCTTCTGAGACGGGCGAAGTCATAATGCTGACCGTAACTTTGTTTCAAAGAACAGAATGCTGCTTCAGGAAAACTTTTTTTCGTGTTCTTTTGATCAACTAACTGTAAAAATGTTAATTTCTCGAGTGCTTGGAACCGAACTTCTAGTTGGGAATATATATTGTCATATATCTCGCAATATATGCGACGGAAGTGTGAATTTATATCACAGGTTTAATTTTGACGTTGCCTCTTCTTTGCCAGCTCGTAGCTCTCTTGACATTTGTTCCATACTCTTTCAAATTCATTTCTTTTTCCTTGAATGATACTTTTTGTTTCCTCTATTTTGGCATTACAGAAATTTACATCCAGTGCTTTCGTTTGAAGAATGTCAAAGAGGGAATCGGTTAAGCAAAATATCTCGCTGAAATTGAACTGGAATTCTGAGAGAACACTGTTAAAACCTCGAGCTTCGTGATAGGTTTGACTATCCCATTGCTCTGGATTATCAAGGATATTCTCGAACAAGTGAACCAATTCTTCTTTTTGTTCACGAACTGTTTCAACAAATCTTCCGTTGTAATTCCATCGTGTTGGACACACTTTAGGAAATCGTCCCTTGACTTCTTGATCTAATGCAGCCGTACTCTTCGTCGAATTAGAATAAAAAGAGTCAAAGCTGCTCAGAGTCATGAAGAATATAGCGTCGGGATATTTGTCTTTCACTCTTTTCTGTGAACCACTGAGGTCTCCTGACATCACTGCGGCTCCATCGTAACATTGAGCGACTAGTTTAGAACCACAGTTGAACTCGTCTGTTCTGTGAAACACGTGATCTGCAAGCGCAGGAACACAGCGATCGGCGCTTACGTCGGTAAATCCAAGAAATCGCTCCTGTACTTCTCCATCAGCAGACGTGTACCTACATAATAACAGTTGAAAGTTGGGAATGGGCAGAAATATCAGTAGTATCATCAATAATAACCGCCACGAATTGTGACTGTGATATTTCTTGCTTTATTTAGGCCAACAGTAGAGTTTTGATGCTTTTTGACAGCCACATAACCAGCCTATTTTTCCATACTGTTCTGTATTAAAGTGTCGAACACGACGTTTCGTTGTAGTTTTTACACCCAGTAAATCAGGCATTGGTCTGCCACCGGAAATGATATTGCTCTTCTCTTGAAAAGCCCTTGAACTCATGCCCTGTTCCTCAAAAAACAACAAATACCGTACTGCACAGGTAATGTTGCACAAAATTCGAGTTAAAGGGTATTTTTTACTTCAAGGGAGGAAATGTTTGCTTCGAGAAATCGAGAAATTCATGTAACCGAATTTCGAATAATAGAGAAAGAAATACACGTGAACGATATGATAAACAACCGGGAAATTTAAGTTACTTCGAGATACTGAAACTTCGAGCGTTGCCTACGTTATTATACAAGGCCTGGAAATAGAGCCCGTAAAACGCTATGGAAGTGGTTACACTGAAGTTCAATGCCGGGCCGCTAGGATCGCTATCTTGCCCCCTGCCTATCAGGCTCGCGCCTTTAAACGTGTTCATTAACTGAGTTGGTTGTGAATGTATTATGTATTCGTCTGATGTTGAGCATTCGCAGTTCCAGTCATGGTTTATTCACGAGACATTAAAGGTAGTGGAATTTCGTTTCACAAGTTTCCAGTGAATGTTCAATGTTCGAAACATTATACAGAGGAAGTATTACACATGAGATACGACTTCAAGCTGATCGAAGTAGGCCTCTGTTCCTAAGTTTTGATCCGAGTTACGTCATAAGAATCGGGCGATCCCAAAATTTGACACTGGACTTTTCTTAAACCCTGCTACCGTGACCGGCAATCATTTGAGAGGCATCTTCAAACTCAGAAATCTTAAATTAGGAAACCAACGAGGAAAATAATTTGCCCAACAAATTTCACGAAAATGAATGTAGCAAGAGCAAAAAATATTGTATTTTACCCTGAAACAATCTCTGGTTTGTAAAGTATGGAGGTGGTTTTGTCCCGAGAGCATAAAATACAGTTTAAAATAAGCCATTTGTTTTATGGAGCATTTTATTAAATTGTTCAATGCGCATAACGTCTGCAACACTTCACATGGGACATTTTCAGTAACGAGAACAAAGGAGCATCTTTTAACCGGGCGAGTTGGTCGTACGGTTAGGGGTGCACGGCTGTGAGCTTGCATGCGGAAGATAGTGGGTTCGAATCCCACTGTCGGCAGCCCTGAAGGTGGTTTTCCGTGGTTTCCCATTTTTGACACCAGGCAAATGCTGGGGCTGTACCTTAATTAAGGCCACGGCCGCTTCCTTCTAACTCCTAGGCCTTTCCTATCACATCGTCGCCATAATACCTATCTGTGTCGGTGCGATGTAAAGTCACTAGCAAAAAAATAAAGCATCTTTTAGTACTGAAGATGAACTGTTCAGTTGGTTAATTAATGATTTTCTGTCATATATTAAGAAACTTAAAATGCATTCAGAGAAAGTAAAAAAAGAATCGTGAGAGAAATGTATCAGGCATAGATCTTGACTACCCAGTCCACTGTGGCCTGCGTAAAATACCTCATAAGTATACATTTGCATTATGCATTGATGAGGAACCTAACGAAATATGACATCGAGCTCTTCTTCAGCTACCTAAGACGCCAAGCGGAATACAATGACATTATGGTTCGTGTGGCAAAAGAAAAAAAAACAGACTGTAAAGGATGTTTAGAACATATCTGTTCTCCAGCCACTCAAAGTCCAACATTGTGTCTTATTCGTTTTCAAGCTCGAGGAGCCCTCAGATACCGAAAATCGTCTGTGGCACTTCTGCAGTGAACGACGGAATTTGTCACTTCCGCTACGCAGTACTTGCCCCGAAGAGAGTTACTAAAAGGTGTACGTTTATTTTTTCGAAAGACATGTTCAACAGTGAAATTAAGTGTGGAAAGTGTAAAGGCGACAAACCACCTCTTTTTCTACTATGAAAATTTCTGAGACCTCTGTTAGACAACATTGCTTTGAGCCACTCAAGTAGAAGAGAGAAAGTTTTGAAACTTGATAAGAAGCCCCTCAGAAGGAAAGTTTTGAAACTTCAATGACACATCCAAGCCAATGCAGCACCGCTCTATAAATAAAGTACTGTCAATACTCGCAAAAACATTCAGTTCTTTTTATTTAGGATATACTTTACTTATTGACATATACGGCCATGCGAGTACAAGGGGGCAAGACCGCGATCCTGGCGGCTGAATGGTGAACTAGGAAGCAACCCGTTTCCACGAGTGCATTTCAAGGCCTTGTATTGTAGCGTAGGCAACGCTTCGAGTAATGGAGGCTCGACTGTACTACCTTCATTGTTAACAGAGGAGAAGGAGTAAGGTTGTATCCTTATTATATACATTATAATGTGCTCTAGATTTCCATCTTTCTCATTTGGGGTTTGGGCTTCACCGATATCCTTGGTAGCCCTCAGTATACGCTACTGGAACGTACGCCGACAGATACCAAAAACCATGCTAATACTTAATTTTCTGGTCATTCTTTAGGAGAACAGAGTGAGAACTGCGCCACGGGGGTATGCTACTGAACGAATGTATAAAGTTATAACGTACGGTACCTACAGTTGCTCTGTCAGTTTGCATGATTAAATGTGACTGCCTATATTATCGCTAATACCCTTTTTGGCACGTTCAATGTTAGTAATAACTTGTTACCTATCCCTAAAATGCTTAAGTCATATTTTACTTTTTTAGGTCATATTTAGCTAGTTTTAAGGAATATTTGCTTGCATAGTTTATTCTTCTTTATGTCATACATTTGCAAGCCCTACTTATCACCAGGTACGTATGATACTAGTATATGTAATGGGCAAAGTAGCAGCCGGGTTTTCAATATCCTTACTCGATGTAACGGGTCGTTTGGTAATTTTTTCTTCAGATACCTGGAGACCCATGTCTTCCTCTTGTCATCAGCCCCACACTATACACTATCCTATCAAACGTATCCGGAGACCCAGGAGCGGCGCTAAGAAGCTCGGGGCTCCCCCGCAATAATTGAAAATGGGTCCCTTGTTTCCTGATAAGGAAAAATACAAGTTTATTTCGTAGTACAAGGTTGTATATTGTTACAGTGAACAACAACGACACAACGATGTTGATGATAATAATAATAGTAATAATAATAATAATAATAATAATAATAATAATAATAATAATAATAATAATAATAATAATAATAATATACATAAATACATTATCATTATAGACTGTTATGCCTTTCAGCGTTCAGTCTGCAAGCCTCTGTGAATTTACTAAATGTCGCCCAATCCTCGATTTGCAACTAGTGTTGTGGCCTCATTTAATACTAATAATAATAATAATAATAATAGCCTCCGTGGCTCAGGCGGCAGCGCGCCGGCCTCTCACCACTGGGTTCCGTGGTTTAAATCCCGGTCACTACATGTGAGATTTGTGTTGGACCGTTGCCTACGAGATACACAAAGCCGGGAAATACAGCACTCTAAACTTGTCCTCGAGATACTTCCGACAGGCGCCGCTAGAGTTCTCTTTATTATTCTGTCTCGCCCGCTCATTGCAACACGTTGGTTTGCGAAAAACTATAAAATTTAATTAAAACTAGTAATTTCAGAGGACACCAAACAGATATAAGATAAAAAATAGACTAAGAGCAATTGTATGACTTATTTTCTAGAACGTAGGCCTTTGTCTCACACTATGTTAAGACGAAATAAGTAATTCACGAAAACTTCGTGATCAATTAAGACAAATACATATCAGCATCATTAATGTTCAAATGATCACAAGGAACAATTTATTTAATCTCATAGAATATTATCTATAATGTATGACGTATACGTACCGATACATAAGATTAGCTTACCTGAGATGCAGGAAGTTATCACAATTTCAGCACTTTGCGGTTCAGGGGTTTCCTTCTGAAATTCTTGAACGCATCATCCTGATCGGAAATTTTTGGTGAAGTTCAGATATCTTAAAACGTTTTTCTGATTACATTGCCCGTATCCTACTTCTCAATTTAAATATCGTTTCCCTTAACTTGGTATTTGACTTTCTCGTCAATAAATATTTCGATTTAAAAAGAGCTACTCGTAGCCTTTCCCTTACATAGAAATGAGAATTGTACCCCTTTTTCGTTTGTGACTGGTGTAGAACCGTTATTTGTTGAAGATATATCATTATCTGAATCAGAAATTCTGCTAAATTTTGATGGTACGTCATTTCTGGGAGCTGGATCCTTTCTGCGCTTGTTACTTTTCTGTTTATGAACAGGGTACACACTAAAAACATAAGGAACTTTGTTGGGAAGAATTCGCTTGATCGATGTGCTTACACTAAAATCTGACGTATTAAAATGCAAGCTACACACTCAAGAAGAATTGTTAGGTACCCAAAGAGATCCTACTTTATCACCTTGCCTGGAAATAGCTTGTTTCCACTTCTTTCTTAAACCGCGCTCCGAAGGGTAGGTAACTATGAAACGTCACATTTTCTTGCTTTTTAGCAGTATCGGAAGTACACAGAGGTACACAACAGTTCACCATCTTCTCAACCTCACATACACACACCGACAGAAAAAATACTGACAATAAATTGCGCAAAATCAATACAACATCACTATTAGTCCGCACATCACAATGTTAAAAGTCCGCCAAGAAGAGAACGGAAACCTGACATCTAGCGGCCAAGCCGTGAACACGGTCGGGCCACTTTTTCAGCGGCAAATTGCTTCCTATTTCCCGGCCTTGTGTATCTCGTAGGCAACGGTTAGACAAAGCGGAGGCCGGACAGGTTTTTCTCCAGGTACTCCGGTTTTCCCAGCCATATTTAATTCCAGCAACACTCTCCAATATCATTTCATTTCATCCGTCATTCATTAATCATTGCCCTAGAGGAGTACGACAGGCTTCGGCAGCCGGCGCAATTCCTATCCTTGCCGCTAGATGGGGGCTTCATTCATTCCTATCCTGTCCCGGTCGAATGACTGGAAACAGGCTGTGGATTTTCACTTATAATAATAATAGACTAATAATAATAATAATAATAATAATAATAATAATAATAATAATAATAATAATAATAATAATAATCATCATCATCATCATCATCATCATCATTACATAATTTAGTTTTCAGATCTGAAGGAATTAAAATAATACACGTATATGGTACGAACACACACACAAGAAATGCATATTCCAATTATAGTAACCAAAACACGCTGACCGTCACAATATTAAGAAATAATCTCGTTCCTAGGACCAACTAATTTACAACTCAAGCGTCCACCGTAAGCCTACTTAGCTACACTGACTGCCGATAATTATAAAGAGGCTCAAAACTTCAGTATTTAGATAAGGAGGATGTCTTTGTTATCGCATCTTCGCTAACTACTGGGTTCTCAGAACTGGCTGATTACTTCAAAAGCCTTGTTGATTGTTGTGAGTTGTAGCAAAGGATGGTTATTTTTGGTACAGGTTGGGAAACCCACATTCTTTCAAAAGTAACTACCGTACGTACTCTTATTGATAAAAGCTCTGCACTGCGACGACCTAAGTTTGGAATAACCCTCTGTAATATAAATAATACTGTGTTGTGTGCTGTAGCTTTATCAATATGTAAAATCACTCTTCAGCTACTGAATTAAGAAACAGTCATTGGCTCCTCACATGCCATGGGGCCCCCCGCCTCGCGGGGTCTGCGGGGTCCTTATCGCCGCTACTGAGACCTGCTCGAAACCATCCTCTTAAGAGTTCCTCGAATAAACTGCCCAGTAAGGCCATTATTACAGGGTTGGCCTACCCTTGACCTCTATTACAGCTCAAACTCTGCAAGGAAGACCATCTGCCAAGGGTCAGAGCATATTCAGGAGAATGGCACATCATTCCTGCTTCTGCACTGTATCAAACATAGTTAGTGAAATGGGTCATTGGGGTCTGGAACGAAGTTACTACCTAATTCATCCCAGAGGTGTTCAGTAGGATTAAGGTCAGGGCTCTAGGTTGGCCTGTCCATTTCCAGAACCTTCTTTGAATAAACTTCAGATCAACAGATGTGTGCATGTTTTCCTTAAATATTGATTGTGGAAGCTACCTATAATTAAGAAACTGACAAAAGTGTCCACCTTTTCAATACAATATATCAAGTAAATAATATTACATAATATATTTCAATTCCCCTATCAGCAGTAGTATTTCTTTCTGCATCCTTCAGCCCCACCTAAGACACCTCTTACCGAGCTCGATAGCTGCAGTCGCTTAAGTGCGGCCAGTATCCAGTATTCGGGAGATAGTAGGTTCGAACCCCACTGTCGGCAGCCCTGAAAATGGTTTTCCGTGGTTTCCCATTTTCACACCAGGCAAATGCTGGGGCTGTACCTTAATTAAGGCCACGGCCGCTTCCTTCCCACTTCTAGCCCTTTCCCGTCCCATCGTCGCCATAAGACCTATCTGTGTCGGTGCGACGTAAAGCAACTTTTAAAAAAAGACACCTCTTTTCTCCTCTCCTCCCGCCCCTTACCGTTCCCTTCCACTCCCTTCTGTATCCCCCTTCTCCTCCTCTCCAGATCTGCTCCTTTGTTTCCATTACCTGTTTCCTACAGCATTTTAGTGTTTTATTCCCTAGCACTCCTTCGTTTCTATGGCCTGCCTGCTTCCTCTAGCATGCCAGTGTTTTGTTCTACATCAGACATTAGATGTACCGTATATTTCACTCTAGAGGAGAATCTCATAAACAAGTTCTCTCCTTTTGAATTTATTTTCTGTTTGTTTATTCATTCCTAATTCTGGCTATCATTTCCAGATTTACTCCATTGCCTGAGGTCCTAACTTAACTAACAGACATCATATTATGACAAGAAGATCACAACCCTAATTTTTCTTGGTATATCTAGGCTGCTTTAATGTTATTATTCCTATAAAATTGCCTTTATCTTACATACATATGATTTAGTTATCGCATTTGGTCCAACCCGTGTCCAGTTTGTCTACGGGGTCAGGTAAGAGGTGAGATGAATTTGTTGTGGCGGGTTTTCATGACCGGATGCCCTTCCTGACGTCAACCTCATCAGAGAAGTTAATGAGATGAAATGAATGACGTGATATGTGATAGTAGGAAGGGAGAGGGTAAAACCCGATGCCGGCACATAGCCTACTCCTGTCGAATAGCACCAAGGGGTCTGCTCGAGGGACGAATCACCATCAACAGCGTCATATGAGCTCACTCCATATGAGGACTGCGGAGAGGTTCTCCTTACCTCTCTTACGCTGCCGGCAAACATTCTGATTGTGATATTTTTTGACCAACGGGACTCGAACTGGTTAACTACGGTGTCAGGCCGTTCAGACTTCAGCGCCTTAACGATCACGCCCACCAGACTTATGTAATCGTATTTACTTGATATACTGTATTGTCAATTTATTTTTTATAATTGCACTGAAATACAGAAAAAAATGTATAGCTTATAACTAGACCTGGGATTTTAAGGCAAATGCCTACTTCGTTCCTTACGAAATAACATGATTTTTTAAAAAATATGTTGACGTTTCATGATAAATACCTTACATTAACAGAGTTTTATAGTGCCCTAAAATGCCTATTTGGACCTTTAGAGCCTATTTTACTATTTTAGTGCCTAAAAATGCCTATTTTCTACATTTAAAATAAAATTCAACTTCTGTAATTTTTACAGTCACACAATGGACATCCCTGGAACGAGCAGAACAGCAGAGGGTGGGTTTTTCACAGAAATGTGCTCTTCCCAGACAACTGTCACCAAAGGAATGCTGAGTGAAGGGTGGAGGTGGAGGATTAGCTCAGAAGAACAACGAGTAGGTAGTAAAGGATGTACTGTGTCGAGTGACGGGTGAGGGGGGGGGGGATTATCTAGGAAGAACAAGGAGCAGGTAGTAAGAAGGGACATTCTGTGTCAAGTCACCAGTGAAAGAACATCTGTTTAAGTTAATATAGTTCATCATACCTAAAATGAAATCATCTAAGAGTGCGCTGATACAACAATGGCTTGTACAATTTCCAGGGATGATTTTTGATGGCAAGATTATTTTCTGCCAGTACTGCAATAAACAGGTATGTGCATATATCTTAAATTTCATATTAATCTAAAACTAAGGTTTTGATATTGGCTCCTCTAATTAATTGTAGAGACTTAGTCCAGACGACCTAGGTTCGATTTCTAGTACCGGCAGTAATTTAGAAATCTATGAGGTCTGGAACGGTGTTTACCCAGCATCGTGAGGACAATTGAGAAGCTACAGTGGGCAGGGGTCACGGAGGCAAGGCAATACGGCTGAGGGATGTATCGTGCTGACCACACGCCACCCAATATCTGCAGGCCATGAGCTGGGCAGCAACCGTTATTGAAAGCCAAGGCCTTTCGGGGACTGTAGTGTTCTTGTTCTTAATTAACTTTAGAGTAATAATAGCTTAATTTAAATAGTTCAAAATTACAAATTTTATTCAATAGCTCACCTTTTCTATTCCTCATCTTAGTCTCTAATTGACATCACTTTATTGTGTTTTAGATTTCACATGAGAAAAAATGCCACCTTCAGCAGCATGCAGATACTGCCAGTCACAAAGCGAAAGCAGCCATGAAAAGTAACATTAGACAGACTCTGCTCACACAAACTATATCCACTACAACCCATAATGGTTTCTATGCTGATATGTGTAGAGCCCTAGTTGCAGCAAATATCCCCTGGAATGCTGTGCATAATCCGGTTTTCAGAGATTTGTTTAGAGAAATACACCAAGCAGCACATCCCATCAGCATCTACATTAAAGAACTACTTAGATATTTGTTACAATGAGGTCATTTTGTCAATCAGGAAGGATATTGGGGAGTCTTGCATATGGTTGTGTGTGGACGAAACCACCGACTCTGTGGGCAGGTACATTGCTAACCTTATAGTAGGAAAACTGGAACCCAATCAGGCATCTACCGCTCACCTTCTTTGCTCTAAACAGCTTGCGAAAGTCAATAGTCAAAGCATCGCATACTTCATCAACAAGGGGTTGCAATTGTTGTATCCTGGGAGTGTTGATGATTCTAAAGTCCTCCTCCTTGTCTCCGATGCTGCTTCCTACATGATTGCCACTACACCTCTCCTCAAAACTTTCTGTCCTTCTTTAATTCATGTTACTTGCATGGCCCATGCCTTGCATAGACTCGCAGAAACAGTTAGGGCCGAGTTTCCTGCAGTAAATACTCTCATTTCAACAATGAAGAAAGTGTTCTGTAAGGCTCCATCAAGAATAGCCATCTTTCGAGAGAAACTACCCTCTATTCCCCTTCCACCACAGCCAATCATCACCCGTTGGGGTTCCTGGATGGAAGCTGCCCTGTATTATGCAGAACATCTTGAGGAAATCAAGACTGTGATAGACAATTTGCCTTTAACGGACTACTCTGCATGTGTGTCGTCTGTCAAAGAGCTGTTAAATGATTCTTCCAGTGTTCAGAGAGACATTGCGTATATTCAGGCAAATTTTTCATTTCTTCCAGTCACCATTACAAAAATGGAGGGAAAAGGAAACAGTCTCAAACAGCAATTTTCTGTAATTGAGGAAGCTGAGAATAACATACAAAGTGCTAGGGGCAAAGTATGGGACAAAATAAGAGACAAGTGGTCTAGTGTACTGCAAAAGAACTCAGGTTATTCAGTGCTGAAAAGGGTACATCAGGTAATGGATGGGGAAAAGGTAGACTTACCAAGTGAAATTGAATTGAAAAATGTAGGTAAATTTTCCTATGCCCTTCTAACATATGTGAGCGTGGAGCGCTCTTTTTCTGCTTTCAAAATGATTTTAACAGACAAAAGACACAGCCTGACTGTGGAAAATTTAGAGAAGATTATTGTTATGTACTTTAAAGCAAACTACGAATGAAAGTACAGTAGGAATGTTCCTCACAAATAATAAACACATACTCCATTCGCGTTTACGCCGTTATTGGATGCCTACAGTGCTGTAATTGTGTACAGTGATTTTAGTATTAAGGTTTTAGATCAGTACTGATAATGGTATATCATAATCCATAACTTTTTTGACACATGACTTTTTTATAATGTTTTTGAAAAACATCTTTTTTATTCTGTCTTAATTTTGCAGTTATTTCGGTTAAGAATAGGGATGCCACGTTTGTTAAAGTAAAAAAGTATCACGTTACAGTTTAAGTGTATATTGTAATATTTTAAACTCTATTTCCAGCCTATCCACACATTTTTAAAACATTTAAGTGCCTATTTTCTCTTTTAAAAGCCTATTTACTTGTTTTAAAAGCCTATTTTGGCGCCTAAAACGAATTTTTTAGAGCCTAAAATCCCAGGTCTTCTTATAACATACTAACTATAATTAAGGCACTGACAACTACACTCATGTTCATAAAAACCAGAACA
This sequence comes from Anabrus simplex, assembly GCF_040414725.1. NCBI lineage: Eukaryota > Metazoa > Arthropoda > Insecta > Orthoptera > Tettigoniidae > Anabrus > Anabrus simplex. The sequence continues at coordinate 175,776,722 of NC_090279.1, read as the reverse complement.
CCTTGAAAGACTAGAGATAGGAAGTTCATATTCACAGAACATGTGCATTAGTGTGTTCTGGAGAAATATTAGGATTTAAACCTCAGGTTCAAGGGCCACATCGATACCTCGGGGCACCATCGACTGGTAAAATGTGCCTGCGATTCTCCTTCTCGCTATAAACCAAAGGTAATGGATTAGTGTGACTAGAGCAGACGTGCAGGATGCCACGCAGACGTATGCGAGAACCGTACCGTCAAATGATTGAGTTTGAAAGAGGGCGCATTATTGACATGAGAGAACGTGATGCATCCATCCGGGAAATTGCTGCTCGTGTGGAACAAAGTGTGTACAGAATGGTTCATAGAACACGACGAGATGGTCTGGTTCCACCACCCAGACCACCCCCCGAGAAGATCGACACCTCATCCGAATGGCATTGTAGGACAGATCCGCGTCCTTCTCGGCTCTGGCGCAACAGTGGATCAGTGTAACACATCGTACACTCTAAGGAGTGACAGTCCGTCGCCGTTTATTACGGTCGGCGTCGTCCACTTCTCTGCCCTACCTTTGACTAAATGTGCATAAACATGCTAGTCTGCAATGGAGTATGGAACGGCGTCAATGGGGACAGGAGTGGCAGCAGATAGTTTTTTTTTTTCGGACGAATCCAGGTTCTGTTTGTTTGAAAATTATAGCCGCATTTTGGTTCGCCACAGACGGGCGGGGGGGGGGGGGCATCACATTGGCTGCATTCGCACACGACATACAGCGCCAACTGAAGGTGTGGGGTGCTGTTGGGTACAACCACAAATCACAGTTGGTGCGTGCCCAGGGCACTGTGACTAGTTTGACCTACGTCAATGACATCCTGCGACCCGTAGCCATACCCTTTCTGCACGACACCCCAGACGCCATATTTCAGCAGGACAATGCGCGACCGCATGTTGCTGCACGAACACGTGCCTTCTTGTTGTCACAGGATGTAAGACTGTTGCCCTGGCCCGCCCGATAACCGGACTTGTCGCCAATCGAAAACGTCTGGCATATGGTGAAATGACGGGTGCGGCGCTGTGACCCAATACCAACCACTAAAGATGAACTGTGGAACCAGGTGAATGCAGCATGGATGGCAATACCCCAAGACGCCATTCGCGCCTTATACGTCGTGTCGATGCCATCTCGCGTAGAACAAATTATCAGTGCCTATGGAGGACCCAGTGCCTACTAGGCAACAGGACACAATCATGCTGAACCTAGGTGATTGCAATGCTAATGAACATGTCCTGTGAATATGAACTTCCTATCTCTAGTCTTTCAAGGTGTTCTGTTTCTTATGAACATGAGTGTTTGTTGAGCATAATATTGCCCAAATTTGCAGTACTCAGAAATCCATGAACGTCTGTAATTTTGAAAACTTCTGAAGAACTACGACATATTAAGAGTTTGTTATGACTAGATGACATATTTTTATTTTATGGAATTTTAAAGTATAGATTTTCCGTAGAGTACCAGAAAACAGGTTCTTTTTCATTCCGATTAAAATAGCTAAAACACTGAACATGTGTTAAAAAATATTGTATACCACCCTTTATTGCAGAAAGAATGCGACTATAATTTGATGTGATTAGGTTTGAGATCGATCCACCCATCTGTCTTACAAAATCAACAGTCGGACATTGGGACAGAGGATTTCAGACGAAGGAAGAGAGTTAAGATCTGAGAGAATGAAGGAGTACTGGCCGAGCAAGTGGCTGCTTGGTTTGGGTAATATAGCTATCAGCTTGCATTCGAAAGATAGTGTGTTCGAACCCCGCTGACAGCAGCCATGAAGATGGTTTTCCGTGGTTTCCCATTTTCAAACCAGGAAAATTCTGGGATTGTACTTACTTCTAGCCATTTCCTATCCCATTGTCGTCATAATACCTATCTGTGTCAGCGAGACGTAAAGCAAGTTGTAAGCAAGAAAGAAGAAGAACTGGGCTGACAGGAAAGTAAGAAACAGTTTTTATAAAATTCACTAAAGCGGTCCAATGAAGGCCATAAAATGAAAATAAATACCTAAAGACCTTAATCCTGTCTGTCCGTGAGGGCTAATCTCAAGAACCACCGCATGGATTTTGATGCAGTTTTCACCATTTTATTAAGCATTTCTCAAGAAATGTGTATGCATAGAAACATTCATCTATGGCCAAAAGAAGCTGAGCAATAACGATTTATTTCAAGCAAGTGGAAGAAGAAACAGCCGTTCGTGCACCTTTTCTAGCTTACGCTGGCTAAACCGTTAAAGATGCATTTATAGTATGATGGTAAGAATTGTTCAACATAAAAAGTTCTACAAAATAAGTCTGCAACAGCATATATATCTTTAAAATACAGCCCACTATAAATGTTTATATGTTACAGTAACGATTTAAGTGAAACAAGTGGAAGAAAAAATGGTCGTCTAAGCGCCTTTTAAACTTACACAGGCTAAACTGTTAAAGATACATATATAGGCCTACCTGTAGAGAGGGCTACACAATTGGTACCTTCAATGCGTAACTGAGGAAGTATGATGTTAAACGGGGTTGAAAGTCAGGTTGTGAGTTTCACTAATAGGAAAAGTCCACTCACTTTGAATTACTTCGTTGATGGCGTGAAAGTTCCTTTTGAGTATCACTGTATGTACCTAGTGTTACTATAAGGAAAGATCTTCATTGGAGTAAACACATAAATACAAGGTACAGATCTCTGCATGTGGTAAGAAATGAAATGGCGTATGGCTTTTAGTGCCGGGAGTGTCCGAGGACATGTTCGGCTCGCCAGATGCAGGTCTTTTGATTTGACTCCCATAGGCGACCTGCGCATCGTGATGAGGATGAAATGATGATGAAGACGACACATACACCCAGCCCCCCGTGTCAGCGAAATTAACCAATTATGATTAAAATTCCCAACCCACCGAGAATCGAACCCGGGGCTCCTGTGACCAAAAGCCAGCACGCTAACCATTTAGCCATGGAGCCGGACTCTGCACGGGGTTATGAGTGTGCTTAGGGGTTGTCGTACGGAGGTAATGGAGAGGGTTTAAAGTCTCTGGTAAGACTCCAACTGGAGTATGGTTCCAGTGTTTGGGACTCCCGCCAGAATTACTTGATTGGAGGATTGGGAAAGATGCAAAGGAAAGCAGCACGATTTGTTCTGAGTGATTTCAGATAAAGGAGTAGTGTTAAGAAAATGTTACAAATTTTGGGCTGGAAAAACTTGTAAGGAGATGAGATGTTCGACTAAGCGGTATGTTATGAATGATTTATGGGCCTTTGAGAGACCACCTACTCAATACAAAATATTCTTTATTTACTTGTTTATTAAGTCACTCTCATATACAGAAGTTTAAACTTCACCTAGATTTTAGTATGAAGAATTTTTAATGCAACAAGTGCTATGCAATAACTTTTTACTCTCTTCAACTACAAGATTTTGGAAGAACGTTCTTAAACGGAAAATAGATCTTTTAAATCCGACCTGGTTTTAGTGGACGAATATGATTAGGCGAATAAGCTCAAATGGAGTTTTTAAAATAGGACAGGTCATAATATGAAGACAAAGTTGGAATTCAAGGAGACAAATTGGGGCATATACTTGTTTATAGAAAGAGGAACTAGGGATTGGAATAATTTCCCTAGGCAGATTTCGATAGATTTCCAACAGTAGGCCTACTTTCCTTGCAGGTTCCCTTTGGAAAATAAGGAACTACAATAATTGATGAATGAGGTAAAGTGTTGAAAAGATGGAACCTTTTATTTGAGAATTAAATAAGGAACTGACGAAACATTGAAACGTAATAAACCGTACCCTGCCTGCCAGAGTAGCTCAGACGGTAGAGCGTTGGCTTTCTGAGCCCAAGTTGGCAGGTTTGGTCCTGACTCAGTCCAGGTGTTCAAATATGTCAGCCTTATATCAGTAGAGTTACCGGTAGAGTTGGGACAGAGAAAACGCAACAGCTATTTTGAAACTGTTTCGGTATCGAAACCGTTTCGGAATGTAGCTGTTTCACAAAACATCCTGTTACGACCACTGCTCCTGAAACTGTGTTGTTTAATTTATTTTTGTGTTAACTCGTCCTGTAGAGTAGTCTTTAGTCACTATTTTAAATACGTTTAACAAATACCTACCTATCTAACAATCACAAGCTGAATGGGAACATGCAATGTTTCCCTTAACAAAACGCATACCCCGTAAAATGGGGTGATTAGAAACAAAAACCACCGAGCTCGATAGCTGCAGTCGCTTAAGTGCGGCCAGTATCCAGTATTCGGGAGATAGTAGGTTCGAATCCCACTGTCGGCAGCCCTGAAGATGGTTTTCCGTGGTTTCCCATTTTCACACCAGGCAAATGCTGGGGCTGTACCTTACTTAAGGCCACGGCCGCTTCCTTCCCAGTCCTAGCCCTTTCCTGTCCCATCGTCGCCATAAGACCTACCTGTGTCGGTGCGACGTAAAGCCAATAGCAACCAAGAAACAAAAACCAGGAAAGTTTAGTAATTTGCTGTAAATAATACTGTAATTGTTGAAAAAAGAAAATGTGTTGAATATATTTGTGAAATACCATATACTGAAGAAAAATTTATGTTTCAAAGGTTGTCCACGCTGTTCTGTGGAAGCCATTGTCACGTAAAGTGGAGCCAAATCACCACGAGGAAATTGGCGCGGGAAAACTTCATTCAGACAGCAGGTAAAACATTGGCGTAGACTAATCTTATTTTATGAAATACTTACCCCGGTGTTTAATAAACGATACCATAAATATGGCATTATTATATTTTTACATGTGTTTGTATATCTAACCTCAATTTCTTTTTGAGCACAAATGGTCGATTTGCGGGGTGAATAGAAACGAGAGCTTCACCATGCCCCGAACTTATAAACACGATCCTAGGAACAAGTGCTATCACAACACGGCCAAGAAGCGATCCGTACAGCAGTGGATGACATCACAAACAATGGCCTCAGCTATAGGGACGCAAGCAAAAAAACGTAAAATAAACTATTCTGTATTGTAACGTCATTTGACTCGAAAGGGTACCATAAAGAAACAAGGTGGACAGACAGAATTAACTGCAGAAGAGGAAATATAGCTTGTAGATAGGTTAAGTATATTGTAAGTATTATTGTAAAAAATATCTTGATTCTCGTGGGAAGATTGTAAAGAAGTTCAGAGAAAATATGCCTGGCCGGGACTTCATTTTCAGTTTTCTTAATGCGACACAAGGAGAAATGATCACTGCGTGTGAGCCAGAACATAAAACGAGCACGAGCATAAGTGGCCCCTAATACTGTTAAAGAATACTTTGACAAACTGGAAAAAAAATAGTTTATGTCCCTCCATCTAATATAGTGAATTTTGACGAAATAAACTTATCAGATGATCCTGGGAAAAGGAAGATAATTACCAGGCGAGGATGCAAATGTCCTGAAAGGGTATTGAATCAAAGTAAATCGGCCAATTCAGTCATATTTGCAGCTGCTGCAGATGGAATACTCTTACCCCCTTATGTTGTATATAAGGCAACAAATTTGTACCCATCTTGCACAGAAGGGGGGCCGAACGGAACCAGTGTGCTTTTGTTTTCAAATTTTGCATTTTATACTGGACATTCATATAAGCTATGTTTTAGTACAGAAATACCATTTGGCATTGAAAATGTGTACATTTTAGAAATATATCTGAATGTTGTAAATTTTTATTAAATTTAACTTACTAATTTTGTACTGATTTTATTGACAAATATAAAAGTTGAGAAAGGATGCTTATGTTATTGTTCTACCCCACTTATAGCATTAATATTAGATATATAGGTACTGTTTCCAATCCCCAAAATGAAACTACAATAGTAGCATTATGGTAATACGTATGCATATGCCTGTTGCCATTCTCCCCACTGGCGGGTAAATAGAAACAGACATGTTTTATAAAAATATTTGTGAATGGCAACTGCTAAGACCATCATAATTTTGCCAGTTAATAATTTGACCTACACCCATACATTGCCACAAAAATAATTCATGTGTCTTACGTAAAGCGTTGTCCAGACAATTTCAAAAGTGAAAATTGTTTCCATTCACCCCATTTTACGGTACTGTACCCGAAACTCACAGGCAACCATCACCTATTAATAGCGGTGTGCAAACAACACTGCAGCAATCGTGTCATGTCTCTATTTTAGGAAGGAGAAGCAAAACTACTATTCGAAACGGTTATTTTGAAACTGTTTCGAGTTCTTCTTCTTTTGCCACCGCTTTTTCCCACACCTGTGGGGTCGCGAGTGCGAAATGTATCGCACATGTGGATTTGACCCTGTTTTACAGCCGGATGCCTTTCCTGACGCTAACCCTATATGGAGGGATGTAATCACTATTGCGTGTTTCTGGAATGGTTGGTAGTGTAGTCCTACACCGCCACTACTACCAAGCGATTTGGCCACGCAGTTCAAGGCATGTAGCTATTAGGTTACATTCGTGAGGTGGTGGATTTGACTTTCACTGTCATCAATCCTGATAGATGGTTATCTATGGTTTCCCATTTTCACATCAGGCAAATGCTGAGGCTTCGGTACCTTCATGTAATTGGGAAGTACCTTTTTTTAAATACTGGACTAGATCTGTTTTCCTTCTATCCTCTTTGGTGAGTGTGTATTAAACCGTAAGTTCAGTTCTTCACTGGTGTCTGTGTGGTACCGAGTCATCCTACTACAGCACCACAGGGGTCGTTTTTAAAGTATTTAGTATTTTAGTGACTTTCGTGCATGCATTATGTGTTTTTTAATGTTTAAACGATTTACTTTTTCAATGTATATTACCTGTGCCTTAATAACTCATTGCACTTCCTGTGTGTGGATGTTTAAATATCGAGTGTTTTACTAAGTTTTATAAGAATGCCAAACCCACAACACACCCAAAAAATTAAGAGTGTATGATAAGAATACATTGTTTGAAGACTGGCTTCTTTCAAAACCTGGAAAAGAAGAACCTATTTATGTGGAGTGTAAATTTTGTAGATATACATTGGGGTCGTGATACAATGACTTAAAAATCATTGTAAAGATAGAAAGCATATCGAAGTGGCGAACATATTGTGAAATATATTGTCTCCAGCGCGACAACATGTTATCACTTTTCCTAAATGAATCACAGTTATTAAATCAAAATCTGCCGAGGGCAATGCAGTCTTACTTATTTCCCAATACTGTAGTTTATTAACCACTGATCACTTTGCCGAAATTTGCAAGACGATGTTTACAGGCTCGGTTTTTACCAGAGATTTTCAGATACCGTATTGGCCCTCATTTCATAAGTAGTTGAAAAAATATGACAGCATCGTCATAGCGACGATGGAATAGGAAAAACCTTAAGAGAGGCAAAATGTGACTATATCTTCATTTTTCCTACCGGTTTTCCCACACCTGTGGGGTCGCGGGTACGAACTGCGTCGCACACGTGGATTTGGCCCTTTTTTACGGCCGAATGCCCTTCCTGACGCCAATCCTATCTGGAGGGATGTAATCACTATTTAGTGTTTCTGTGGTGGTTGGTAGTGTAGTGTGAATATGAAGAGGAGAGTATTGGGACGGACACAAACATCTAGTCTCCGAGCCAGAAGAATTATTCAGAAGCGATTAAAATCCCCGACCCGGCCGGGAATCGAACCCGGGACCTTCTGAGCCGAAGGCCAGTACGCTGACCATTCAGCCAATGAGTCGGACCAAAATTTGACTTTATATGACCCGTGAAAATTGCATCATTTTAGTCACCATAGATAATATAGAAATAAGGTACAACGCCAGCATTTGCCTGGTGTGAAAATAAGAAACCACGGGAAACCATCTTCATGGATGCCAACTGAGGGGTTCGAACCCACTATCTCCTGAATGCAAGGTGATAACTACGAGACCCAACCGGACTGCCACTTGCTAGGTTGCATCACCATCCTAAAGCGTGGTCATTGCAATATCGTATTTAGTTTGCGTTGATTAAGAGGGTAGGGCTTGTCAGTAAGCAGTTAAGCACTAGATTACCTATCATTTTGGGCCGATGACCTAGCTGTTAGTCCCCTTTAAACAATCATCATCTAAAATTTAATGAAAATCATACTCCCATTAAACTAAGTGGCGCTACTACAGCCATTCCCAATTCTATGCCCTATTAAGCTTCGTTCAACTCGGGAAACAAATATGCAGGATAACATTTTTTTTAAATTGAAAATGAAAACCTACAACCTGTTTTCCAGTCATTGCCAGGGTCAGGGGTGTAATGAATGAAACATATATAGGCTGTTATTACAATGGGGTCGCCACTCCCAAGGTGATTTCATTAATGAGTGATAAATGCTATGAAATGATAATGGGGAGTGTTGCTGGAATGAAAGATAACGGGGAAAATCGGAGTACCCGGAGAAAAGCCTGTCCCGCCTCCGCTTTGTCCAGCACAAATCTCACATAGAGTGACCAGGATTTGAACCACGGTATCCAGCGGTGAGAGGCCGACGCGCTGCCGTCTGAGCCACGGAGGCATTTATTTATATATTACTAAATTAAATTAAAATAAATGGCGAAGAATCTAGTGTAATTGGCACAGTCAAGTAGAGCATGTCACTCATAGTGTTAGCAACACACGCACACACCAAATAATGTGGAAATGCTTGTTATGTAGAGTGCTGTTGTCCTCTAAACGAAGTAGCAAGAATGATCTTAAATAGGGCTCACTCTATAAAAAAATATTTTTGCGGCGTATTCTTTGGTTTCCTTTTCTATATGCATCTTCTAACTGTACAACTAATTTCCCTGAGAATACCCAATGTTCACAAATGATAGATTATGAAATAAAGTAAACTCATTCCCTATTTATGTACATTTGCATAACTTCAAATGTAGTTCGTGATTTGAAATCATTTGAATTTCCCTCTCTGACAAAGGTGACCAATATAGATCCCGGGTGTCTATAAGTGATCTATCTTGTGGGGAAACGTTTTTATCTCTGACAAAATGGTTGTGGGTTGCAGAACTGTAGGGTAGTTTTGTTTTGTTTTCTTTATTTATGATTGTGCAATAACATTTCATTAATTTCTCTCTCAGTATCGTTAATTACTGTCAAGATACTGTAACTTTTCCATGTCAGGGGTTTCGACTGAATGTCATCCTGATATTTGCTTGAACTATCTTATTTGAAGTAGGTGACGTCCGTTTGTAGTAAAGACGTTCAGTATAATTTATCGTCTTTAAGGACGATTAGGAATGGCCAAAGATGAAACTGAAGACCTGTTACCAGATATAGATGCAGCAAAAGGATTTTATGCCAAATATGAACCAAAGGAAATCTTAGGGAGGTAAGTGTTCTTCATAACCTCGAAGGGAGGTAAGTGTTCTTCATAACCTCAATGTAATTCATCCGTTAATATTGTTCGCTTTTACATCATTTCTAATTTGTGAACTTTGGGCATTCACAGGGGTATTAGCTCTACTGTTAGAAGATGTATAGAAAAGGAAACTGGTATAGAATACGCCGCAAAAATCATAGACCTTAGTAGTGACACTGATGCAGTTGGTGAAGGAAAGACAATGTTGGAAGCAACGATGAGTGAAGTTAGTATTCTTCGAATCGTTGCGGGGCATCCATACATAAGTAAGTTCAAACAAATTTTTCTCTTCTGGCTTGATACCTTGGACTTGAATGGATTCAAGATTGTAATGGGTTTTCCTTTGCTTACCTTTCAGTTGAACTTCATGACGTTTTTGAATCTAGCACATTTATTTTCCTAGTTTTTGAATTATGTAAACATGGAGAGTTGTTCGACTACCTTACATCTGTTGTAGCACTCTCGGAAAAGAAAACAAGGTATTGTATGGTATTAGCATGAAGTTTCTCCTGCATGCTTAATGTCGCTCCTTCAGACATTAAAAGTTCATTATAGCTTATACAGCTTGTCTGAAAATAAGTTACAGAAATTGTAAGAGGACGTATTGTTCTGAAACACAAATCAATCTCTAGCGTATTTTATTTCCTTCTAGTGAAAGCTTACCAGAAAATCAATGAAGAAATGTAAGTTCAATTGTGAGCAACTTTGGTGTCGGCCTATCATCGTATGGCTGGCCTAGCTCTCTTGCTTGATAAGTTTGGGCAGTTACGCTGCTGTAAGCTCATTGACGTGTCGCTCGCTCACATCCAACCTTGCTAGTAATGGCAACGAATAACAAAGCAGCATCTGATCATCATACCCGGATAATGTAGCGTCTTGATTCTGATTATCATACGCTAAGGTATCCTGAACCGACTGGCGTACAAAACTTAAATCCTAGCAGTAAAACTTCTCCTGATTTTGGGTGAAAACAGTCCGTTTGTTTTATGAAGCATATTGGTAAACACAGTACATTTTGTGCATGTCATAGTACATCACCCTGCAAAATAATTAATGAATGACATACTCACATAACATAAGTTATGTAATAAAAGTAAACAGTAAAAAGTATTAGAGACTAGGTTTAGATCAGAGTACCCTAGGATATAACTTAGTTCCGTACGTTATCATAAATGTACAGCACACGTTAGTTAGGTCTCCTGACATAACAGGCCGGGTCTTTACAGCCAGACATCCCTTAGGTCATTGAGGAAATATATTTGGTTAGTAATTGATTTCTGTTAATTATTTAACTTATGTATTGTACATACTGTGAACATTAATATTTTTATAGTGTATTTCACATGGCGCAGGGCACAAGTGTGAAATCTTACTAACAGGAAATTATGCTTTAAATTTCTCCTTCCTGATGCCGCGCTTGTCCACTACCTTCCCCTACATGTGTTGAGTCACGCACTGCACTCTGCTGTATTGCTTGCCAACTCCACAGCACATGTAAACAGTCGATACCATGCAGTCCTCAGTCACGCGCCCATGTCTGTACTCCGTTCACTAGTAAAGGTTCTCATCATTTCTGCGTACCCCATGCATTTTCTTTGGGAATTTTGGATGCTAATATTAACACACCTTACCACTAACGTTCTGTTGCAGATTCATGCACTGCATCGCAGGACATAAGATATATGAAACAGTTGCTGTACCCCTGCCAATTAACCAAATGGTTTAGGAAGAAATGGATGATGGATCCTCTCTTATATTATTGGATTTATTATGCCCTTAAATTTTCCGTAACTTATTTTCAGACACCCTCTATATAAGATGTTTTATGTACTGACCCTTATCCAGTTTTAAGAGTGTTGTTTATTTTTTAAATCTGTATGAAGTAGTTTAGTAATTCAATTTTGTAATCCAAACTTCCCATTTCTGTGCATGTTTTAAGCATATTTCTCTAAATTAGTGTGCGTGTGATTGAGTCCTCAGTCCAAAAGCTGATTGTATCCCCAACAGCTCTGCCATCAGCTGTCAAAGATAGCCTAAGCTCCCTGAAGAGGCATACTAGGGAAATGAGGAGAAATGTAGTTTCCTGTTGCTTTCCTTGCAAAACCGTAAGTGCAATTACATATCAGTCTGCTGAACCCACTGAAATGCATACTTCAACCAACCCTATGAACAACATTTCCACACCATTCATCACAGAGACTGGCATCAATACTACCGTCCGTGCTCACCAATATTAGTGCCTCGCCTCCGCGCGGAGTGACGGCCTTTTGTTTACTTCTTGCTGCTTTCTCATGGAGATCGTGATCAGGGTGGTCGACAAGGCTACCAACCTCTCTAGTTAAAGAGGGCCTCTAGTTAAGGGGATGTGGGGGCATAAGCCCCCAGGTTAGAGCCTCCACAAAGCAGCGTTAGGCCTGTAGTTTCTTGTGTAAACACCATTGGCGTGGACAAGATCATTGGTCTGGATAGGTTAGAGTTGGAGTGGACAAGACCATTGACTTGGAGACAAGCAAAGGGGGTCTGCGAGTGTAAGCCCCAAGATTAGATCTGCCGCAAAGCAGCATTAGGCCTCTAGTTCCCTGTTGAAGAACTCCTTCCCCTAGAACAGAGAGTGCACGAATTCCTTACTGCCACTGTACCCTCCTCTCCATTAAGGAAAGTTTGTTATAAAATCATTCCTATCCTGTATTCAGGATTGTGTTTTCTTTGTGCTTTTATTCTGCCGGGGTTGGTAATACAATCTAGTTGTTATGATTGCCGTGAATGATGCCACATGCGACTTTACATTGGCCGATATAAAAGCAAGTGTGTAGTTTAGCAATGGACAATGGCGAATGTTCTCGTTAACTTTGTTAATAAACACTGTTCATGAACATTTTTGGATGTTAATAAACAAAATAGCGTGTTCATTAACTTTTCAACTTTTCAAGTATGTTGATAAACATTTCTTTAACTTTTGTGAATGAAACTTTTCATTAACTTTTCGTGTTTTCGTTAACATTTTGGTTCGTACATGCGCAAGGCCGCAATTTGAGCATGCAGATTCATAGTGCGGAATACGATGATTTCTTATTTCTTCTAAAAATTGACTATCAAATCGCAAGCGAAAGTTCTGTTATACTGTACCTTTAATTCTGTATATTCTTTTAACATTGTTCTAATGTAGTTTCATTTCCAGCTTCACTCTGCGCTGAATAACCTAACCTCCCATTAATAATACTATCCTAACTAGGTTAAGTGAATTTTTTCTTTATTTCGTACTTTTACCAATTCCTTGATATTGTTGTATACAGTTTTTAACACCTCGGATACAGTAACTGAAATTGCTTGTTTTGATACTCGTAGACAAATTAGGTATATAAGTGAAATGTCTGAGTCACCAGTTGCTAGGAATCTTAGTTATATCTATAGGGAAAAAAAAGTCATTAATGGAGCCAGCTTTCTGATTATCTGTAACATTACTTGCAATTTTAGACCCAATTACTGTCAACAAGAACTGAAAGTCATGTGGGGGCATTCATATCTATAGGGGAAAAAAGTCATTAATGGAGCCAGCTTTCTGATTATATGTAACATTACTTGCAATTTTAGACCCAATTACTGTCAACAAGAACTGAAAGTCATGTGAGGGCATTCTCAAGAAAATTTTGAAAGCCTGATACAACATGAATTAAAAGGTCTGAACCTAAGTGATCTCTCCAAACTTAATTCTACTCATCTTTCCAATATTTTTTCTTTGCTTTCCTCTAATTGTACTCACTAAAATAATGAAAGCTGCAGCTGTAAGTATTTTCTTCTTCCTGACTCTATCCATTTTAACCTCACAAACACCTATTTTGATGCAGACATAATGTTGAAGTTTGTTAACAAGAGTTTATTAACATGTTGAGAATTGTTTTCATTAACATTGTTTCGTTAACATTGTGTATTAACTTTGGTGTGAACTAACCATACCAGGACATTGCAATGAACACCTCTCTCCCCTGAAAGGAATTCCAAGTAAGATTTGCTTAAATTCTACTTCCTAATAATGCTACGAAGGTTGGTGAGCTCGAGCAGTACTTCTAGCAGACTGGCTGCATTAGGAATGGCATTAACTTACTAGCATACTGTAAACACTACGAGTCTCAGGAAATAGATCTGGGCAACAACAAAATTAGTCTAGTTTTTATTTTTATTGTTCAGTTCATTGGTTCCTAAACTTTTCCTACTGGCAAATAAGCTTTGTAAATCCCATGCCCTCCCACACCGTTAATACAGATGTTTTAATTTTTTCCCTCAGAAACTCTTCTATTTGAAAATAATGTGGAATAAATGACAGGATCTCAAAATGCACAAGAGTATTGCAATATTTTAACAAAATATTAAATGTATGGGCAAAACAGAATGTAAATTGATATGTATGTCCAACCCTTATCCTATTCTTATCACATGTTCTCTACGACGTCAAACATGAAGTCATCAGAGGAGTTAATAAGATGAAATAAATGACGTGATAAACTTCTATGTTAGTAGGATCCCCCTGGTGAAACTCTCTGCCAGCAATAGCCTGCTCCTGTCAAATAGCATCAAGGGATCTGCTCAAGATGTAACGTCCCAGTCTAACAGACGAATCACCATCAACAGCGTCATATCCTCACTCCATATGAACACTGTGGAGAGTTTTGGAATTTAATCCAGGCTTTTGGCATGCAATCTAGTGATCAGAATTTGTATACCACCACATCTCCTACCCTGCTGGCCAACATTCTGATGGTGAACATTTCTTTTTTTTTTACCAGTGGGACTCAAACCGGCCAACCAGTGTCAGACCATACAAACTTAACGCCTCAATAATTGTGGCTACCAGGCGGCCTGGAGTGTAAATTCAAATACCAATATAAAAATAAGCGTACCGGTACTTCAAACAGTTAGTGTCAGTATTAAGTTGCTGCCCCAAATCCAAAATGTTGGCCTGAAGAACAGTTTAAATAAATATGTAGCCAGGCTGAGTAACTCAGACGGTAGAGCACTGGCCTTCTGTGCTGAAATTGGAGGTGTTCAAGTACGTCAGCCTCGTGTCACACTCGCTTCGCAAGAGTAAAAAGGTTAAGGAATACAGATCAATGGGAAGCAAATAAACGTGTGGTCCTACAGAGGCTGTAATGAAGGAGGAAGAAAAAGAAGAAGAAACATTGTCTGCGGTCCACCCCAACACTTTATTTTGAAACTTAGCATGAGGAATCTTATAAATGTTACCTCATAGGAGAGAGAGAAGTGTTCATTGCTAGGACCCACCATCTAGCCCTACAGAGGGTTGCCCCAGTTAATACATGACGTGACCTTGAGCGCACATGTCGCACCTGAAAGCAGCTGTATGTCTCTTTTTTTGTCTGGTCAGAGTGATTTAGAGAAGTGCTGTATACAGTCATATCATACGTTGTTGGCTCATGGCCTGCCGAATTGCAGATATATGGCAAGGGTGTATTGTTGGCCTTTCCGATGCCAATTTCTCATTATCGAGGATTGTACAACAGTGTAAAATGAAAGGTCCCAACACTAAGTCGTCTGTAGGCAATATGATAAAATTACATCAGAATGGTTTTCCACCAGAAACAACAACTTTGAGAAAACTGCTGCGAAAGACAGTTCGACCGTCCAGGACTCAGGACACCATTAAGAAGGCAAAGGCTGCTCTTCCTGAAGGAAAACCCACCAACTGAATGACACCTTGCCAGCCACACAAGCACATCTAAAGGTACAGTCTACTGTATAATTAAAGAAGATCTAAAGCGGCATAAGGCACATGGACATGCTTTGAAAGCAAGGCACATAAAAGAACAGTTCACTAATGCCAAAAAATTATACGAAAACCACGTACCGGGAGATGAATGACAGTCAGTTGTTACCCTGGATGAAGGCTTCTAGGAAATCTTGGAGACAGTTTTGTGACTCCATTGAAAGTCAACATGAACGGCAAGGCTTCATAAAATTTTAACCTTGGATAGAAGGGCAAGGCTGGGCTCACTGGAGACTCCTTCTGGTGGATACACATCCACAGAGGGGGAGACCCTGAACTTATTGCTTGATGCCCACTTTCCAGGTTTGGTAATCACGAATAGTGAGGTAGAATCGAGTGGATCCTTCAGACCCAATAAAAGTGGCTGGAGGGAAGCCGCAAAGATTGTCACCCCAAGAAGGGTTAAGTAGGCATTAGAATCCTTTGCCCCTTACAGAAGCCCAGGTGTGGATGGGATCTTCCCGGCGCTTCTTCAGGAGGCGGGGGGGGGGGGGGGGTCCTTATACCATACCTGGTCAGAATCTTTAGAGCCTGTCTCCCTATGGGGTACGTGTACTCCTTGTGGCGTCAGGCGAAGGTGGTATATATACCTTAACCCGGAAGGTCTTCATATACTAGACCTAAGGATTATAGACCCATTAGTCTAACGTCTTTTCTACTTAAGACCTTGGAAAGACTGGTGGATAGACATATCAGGGAGAAAGTATTAAGAGACTTTCCCCTGCATTCTCATCAACATGCATATCAACCAGGGAAGTCGGTTGAGATGGCACTACACCAGCTGGTTTCTAGGCTGGAGAGTGCCTTGGATCAGCAACAACTTGCTATGGTTGTATTCCTAGATATAGAAGGGGCCTTTAACTATACATCTTTGGGCTCCATAGAACGTAGTCTAGAGAGAAGAGGAGTGAGCAGTATGCTCATAAAATGGATTATGGCCTCACTGTAGGGCCGTCAAGTTCTGTTTACCCTCAACGCTGTAATGTTGAAAGCTAATATAGACAGGGGGTGTCCACAGGGAGGAGTATTATCACCAACATTATGGTGTCTGGTAGTGGATGAACTACTTACCAGGTTAAATGTTGGAGGAATATACGCCCAAGGCTATGCAGACGACATAAGCCTGATGGCGGTAGGAAATTTCCCCAGTACGGTTTCCGAACTCGTACAGAGCTCTCTACGTAGGGTGGAAAGATGGTGCCACGAGACAGACTTGTCGGTTAATCCCGATAAGACGGAGCTCGTGGTATTTACCAGGAGGAGGAGGCTAGACGGACTGTCAGAGCCTTTCCTATTTGGGAAAAAATTAGTTAAGACAACCTCGGTTAAGTACCTAGGGATAATCCTTGAGGCAAGACTGAGTTGGAAGAAACATATAGATCATAAAGCGGATAAGGCTCGCAAGATTATGTGGGCCTGTCGCAGGGCCGTCGGGAAGACTTGGGGCCTAAGACCTAAGGTGGTCCAGTGGCTCTATATCTCCATTGTACGGCCCACGATCACCTATGCATCTATAGTCTGGTGGCCAGGCTCAGAGAGTAAAACTGTGAGCACCAAGTTAAACAGTGTCCAAAGACTTGCGTGTCTAGGAATAACAGGGGCACTGGATACTACACCATTATGTGCAATGGAGGCCATCCTAGGTTTTCCCCCCTTACATTTATATGTTAAGGTAATAGCGGGAATGAGTGTCTATCGCCTTTGGTCACTCGGAGGATGGTCCTTCAAAAACCCGAATAGAGGTCATACCTCTATTCTTACAAGACTTCACCAGACTTGCCCTATGGCAATGATGATCGGGGATCTGATGAAGCCTAGCTTTAATTTGAATTATAAATTCACAGTGGTGATACCCACAAGGAAGGAGTGGGCCGCGGACGCTGGGGCCCGTCTTAAGTCTGGGGGCTGTACATGGTACACAGATGGCTCGCGGACGGAGACGGGCACAGGCGCCGGGGTCTGGGGGCCTAAGACAAGGCTCTCCCTTCCTATGGGTAAATATGCTACTGTTTTCCAGGCTGAAGTATACGCAATACTAGCCTGTGCTATAAATATATGGAATATGCCTGGACACAGAAGACACATCACTATTTGTACTGATAGCCAGGCAGCGCTAAAAGCACTATGTGCAGTTAAAACAACATCAAAACTGGTATGGGAATGCCAAAGGATGTTAGATCAGCTGTGTGAGCTTAGCTCAGTTACCCTATTATGGGTTCCTGGGCACACAGGTATCAGTGGAAATGAAGAAGCTGACAAACTAGCGAAACAGGGCTCAATGGGTTCCTTCACAGGACCAGAGCCCTTCCTGAGAGTGTCATCCGAAGTGTGAGACTGGCAATATCCCAATGGATAAACCAGTCTCACCTAGATATTTGGAAGAGGTTAACCATAGCAAGACAGGCACGTGAACTTATCAAAGGGCCTAGTCAAAGCTATAAAAAGGTCCTAATGAATTTGAATAGGACCAGAATGAGAATGGTAGTTGGACTGTTAACAGGCCACAATACCTTACAAAGACACCTACACATCATGAAAATCACCCAGGATCTGATGTGTAGAAGATGCGGTAAGGAGGAGGAGACCTCCGCGCATGTGTTATGTCAGTGCGAGGCTTTTGCAAGCACTAGACATCGATATCTGGGCTCACATTTTGTGAGCCTGGAGGACATCAGGAATGCCAAAATCCGGACACTGGTATCCTTTATAGGAGCACTAGGGCTGGACTAGGCAAACCCGTTCAAGGGGCACAAAGGGTCTTCATAGACCTACGTGTGGAGCTCTGCGAAAACAGGGCTCACCCATTTCTTATCTATCTATCTATCTACCCTGGATGAAGCATTGGTTTATTTGGATGACACCAACAAGCCCTGGACAATTTACTATCGCCCTACACAAAAGGCCAGAAGAGGCACTCAAACTTCATCAAGGAAAACAAAGAAAAGTTTGCTAGGGGGTTCATGGTAGTGGCAGGTTTTTGTGCCCAGGGTAAACTCAGAATCCTTAGAGTGGTGAAAAATGTGAAGATCAATGCTACGTACTTCCAGAAGAATGTCATGGACCCCTATTTCGACGAAGATATCTCTCGGCTGTACGGTGAGGATGCTTTAAATGTCTGGATCCACATGGATAAAGCATCCAGTCATGCCAGATCATCAGTCACCTACTGCGAGAGAAAAGAACCAGAGACGAGTGTCTGTGTCATATCATTTAGTGACATCCTTGTCAAATCCCTGGATGCCTCGCTGATGGATTTCTGTGCCTTGGTCTTCTGAAAATTGGGCTTTCTTCTAGACGACCTACCACTATTGAGGGTCTTTGAATAGTGTGCAAGGAGGTATAGGACAATATTCCTCCTCCTGTACTCGGTCAAAGTCTTCTCCAGTGGAAACTGAGATGTAGGGCAATAGTTTGTGCCCATGCTTATCACATTGAGCACAACTGGGTCTGGAGAAAAGGAATCCCCTAGGACAAAAGGTACGTCAGAATTGTCCAAACTTAACTGAGGCAACCCTCTGTAGATAGTTACTTTACAGTAAAATAAATAAAACTACAACATTTTTGAAATGAGGTGAATGAAGGAATGCTGCTATTGTCTGAATCTTTCAAAGCAGCATAATTCCCATAATCTAATACAGATACGTAGATACATATCATTGCCAGCTATGCCACAATAAAAACTCCTAAATGAATGGTGATAGGGGTTGTGCTCACAGAGCATACTAAATGACTGTATGCCACTTTGCTTTCGCTATCACTTAGTAGATGGGATCCAATCCAATTTGTGTTTTTCTGCAGGGGCAAGAAAAAAAAGTTTCAATTCTTGTCCCTCCTGGAATATGGAACACACTGCTTTGCTCTGTCACTTAGTGGGGCAACAAGGCATGCCCGGGATTTACCTGAACAGGTGGAAGCGTTGTTCTAGCTAGCGCTAAGAACAAACTTTACTCTCCATGCCAGTGGAGTGCACACCAGTGTGGTACTTGTTGGGATGGTGTTCCAATTCTAACCCAATAGCTGGCCATACATGGAAAGGAATTGTGACAGATGAGGCGTTTTGTGACGCGTTCCGACAGGTTAGTAGGACTGCTCGTTAGTGAGCGAGATCAGTTCGAGGCATTATCTGCTACAGGCGAGACCTGTTGTCAGCGCCTCAACGGAAAGACCTCGCCTCACAGATCAAGCCTCCTGTAAGGAAAGCATGGAGTGGACAAAGGCAATGCTAGAGAAATTTATTGAAATGAACAAAGAGTGGCCGTGTCTCTGACAATTAAAACATGAGGTGTCGCAGTGTCACAATCAAGCGTTCATCAGTATCCTCCTTTCCTCCTTCAGCTTAGAAGCTAAAATATCCACAGTAAATACGCTTTTAACTAGACCGTTCTCCAGTAATAGCTACGCAAAAAAAGTATTTTTTTTTTACTAGTGGCTTTACGCCGCACCGACAGAGATAGGTCTTATGGCGACGATGGGTTAGGGAAGAGCTAGGAGTTGGAAGGAAGCGGCCGTGGCCTTAGTTAGGGTACAGCCCCAGCATTTGCCTAGTGTGAAAATGGGAAAACCATCTTCAGGGCTGCTGACAGTGGGATTCGAACCCACTACCTCCCGGATGCAAGCTCACAGCTACACGTCCCTAAGCGCACGGCTAACTCGCCCAGTAAACAAGTCATTATGTATGTGTTGTGTATGTTTGGTATTCAGCCCGAAGGCTGGTTTGATCCTCCACAGCTATACCAACAGCTGTCATAGATAGCCTAAGCATCACTGAAGAAGCGTATTAGGGAAATGAGGAGTGAAGTAGCTTCCCGTTGCTTTCCTCACCGAGTCAGAAGTTGCTTGCATATCAGTCTGCCAAGCCCACTGAAATGCACGCACCAGCTGACCCTATGAGTGATATTTTCGTACCATTCATACCAGGGACTGGCTGCATAAGGAATGGTATTACTAGCATCGCTCATACCTCAGTCACTTTCATATTGTCAAAGTCAAGGATGAGACTGAGACAGATCAAACATTTAACGTAATAACGAGAAAAAGCCATTCATGCTTACCTTTTTTTTTTTTTTTTTTTAGTTGCTTTACGTCGCACCGACACCGATAGGTCTTATAGCTGATATAGATGTTGATTCCCATTGGGGAATCTGAAATATTTGTTCTGAATGGGAATCAACATCTATATCATCTGATGGCCAAGCAGGCATCAATTTTTTATAATGAGACTAAGTCTCTCATAGTGCATTGGCACTGCCGGTGGCTACAATTAGCCTACACAGTGGCCTCCACGGTATGCACTAGCCAGCGTCTTGGTAGGTGTGCTAGGTACCAACTGATGAGCCCAGCCTAGCACACGGGGGTGAAATGCTGGCAACCAGGAATGAGTTAGCTGGAAAATTTAATAATGTCCAATAACGGACCACTTATATTGGTATTATAGGACTTATAGCGATGATAGGATAGGAAAGGCCTAGGAGTTGGAAGGAAGTGGCTGTGGCCTTAATTAAGGTACAGCCCCAGCATTTGCCTGGTGTGAAAATGGGAAACCACGGAAAACTATCTTCAGGGCTGCCGACAGTGGGATTCGAACCCACTATCTCCCGGTTGCAAGCTCACAGCCGTGTGCCCCTGACCGCACGGCCAACTCGCCCGGTACATGCTTATCTAACAGCATATCATAATCGCTGTGGTCCATTCACAAATAATTCTTGTAATCGTCTGGTTCATTTTCTCTCAGGTGTTGTATCAGACTCATGTGACTAAAGCGGTCTCGCTCTCCTATCCATGATTTCATCCACTTTGATTTTTCTGTTTGCATGATTTAACATACCGGTATAGCAAAATGCACATTCCAACAGCTGCAACAGCAGTTTTTTTTTTCCTCTGGACACTGTCTGCTTCGATGTCCATCGCACAGTTCTAAATACGGCAGACCCGACCGGCAAGGATTTCAAACTAGTTTGAAAGGCCAGCGGATGAGGCTTGGCCTGCCGAGAACAAAGGGATCATCCCAATTAACGGGAGGGTCTGGAATGTTGACAGATTATGTTGCACAACACGACAGGCTTAGTGTCACAGTTGATGGCGAGCAGCAGGCTGGGTCTCTGGAGGTCACGCCTGGCAGGCAGTCTGTCGGATCTGGCCCCAAAGGCGAGGCCTGCGAAAAAATCTTTCCGTGTATGGCCAGCTATTCACCGAGCGAGTTGGCCGTGAGTTTAGGGTCGCACAGCTGTGAGTTTGTATTCAGGAGATAGTAGGTTCGAACCCCACTGTCAGCAGCCCTGAAGATGGTTTTCGTGGTTTCCCATTTTCACACCAGGCAAATCTTGGGGCTGTACCTTAATTAAGGCCACAGCCGCTTCCTTCCCACTTCTAGCCCTTACCTATCCCATCGTTGCCATAAGACCTGTCTATGTCAGTGGGACGTAGAGCAACTTGTAAAAATAAAAAAAATAAAAAATAGGTAACTCGATTGTAGGCCTTTGAAATGTCGATTATTTCAGCATGTTCAAGATCCTATGAATAGAGCACCTCCACAATAAGGAGTTACTCCATTGTATTAGGATACCACATGAAGTTTTAACCCATCTCAAAACACAGGAAAACAGATGTTTTCAGGGATAACAACAACAGCTTGAGAAGGAGAATGTGGACAAGGATACAGAACCTCCAACAGTGGTTTAACGTCAATGATATGGCAGCTCCAATACGGGACACAAAATAGGAAAAATAAACTCCATATGATATGATGTCGTGTGACCTCCAGAGAAGCCTGATTGCAGGTGTCTTTCTAGTTGATGCCATGGGTGACCTACACATCTGGGTGTGTGATGGTGGTGGTGTAGGAAGAGGGTGAAATCCAGTGTTGGCACATAACCTGCTCCCATTGAATAACACCATGAGGTCTGCTCAAGGCATAGTGTCCATGATGGTCGCCAACCTTCTGCGAGAAGACAGACGATTAAGGTCAAGGGATTTTTCCCACCGTACAATACTTACTGTATTTTATACGAGGGCGAATCAAAAAGTAAATTACACTTCTAAGTTATGGCCATTTATGAAACCACTTACACAAAGGCATCAAGGCTTTGACAACATACAATGTAAGTTCACTTTTCCACATAGTCCCCAAGAGACTGTAAACATTTCTTGGTCAACCAACTTTTCTATTCCAGATGCGTAGAAATCACCTCCCGCGCTATGTAATCACTTGGAGACAGCTGCTTTTATCGCCTCAGCGTTTCTGAATCGTCGTCCACCGACATATGATAATCGCATGGCGCTGAGTCTGGACTGTAGGGAGGATGTTGCCATACCTCCCACTTGAATTGCTGCAGCAGTTAGGACGTGTGGCGGGCCTTGTGAGGTGTTGCGTTATTGTGCAACAAAATCCCACCGGCGGTCAATTTTCCCCGCCGCTTTTCTTTAATTGCCTTCTGCAACCGGTTCAACGTTTGACAATACGAAGCCGAGTTGATTGTCGTGACTTTTGGCATAAATTTCACGCGCACCACACCCTCCATGTCAAAGAACACTGTTGCCATTACCTTTCCTGCTGAAGGTTGGACCTTGGCCTTCTTTTGTGGTGTGATGTGGTTTGCATCCATTCCATCGATGTTCTCTTTGTTTCAAGGGTGAAGTGGTAGGCCCACGATTCATCCCCTGTGATGACTTGCCGCAGAAACTCGTTGCCCTCCACAGAATACCGTTGCAAAAATGCCGGTCACAATTGGAAACATTGTCCCTTTTGAACATCGGTGAGCAAGAGTGGGACCCATCTTTGACACAATTTATGGAATCCAAGGTGTTGGTGAACTATGGAGAACACTCTGCCATACGAAATGTTCAGCATGCTGGTAATTTCTTGCAGTGTTAGGCGCCGATTCTCTCTAATGATCCCATCCACATGGTCAACATTTGTAACGGTATTGGATGTTGTGGGCCTGCCTTCGCAATATTCATCCATGAGATCCGTGTGTCCAGCATCAAATTGCTTAAACTACTTTACAATAACTGGGTGAGAAATTGCACACTGAACATATACAAGACAAGTACATTGTACGATCAGATTTCTATGGGCTAAACGGCTGAATTGCAAGGACATTCACCATATATCAGAGGTGCACCGGAATGGTACTGGGCGTGCTCGTCAAAATGCCTGCACAGCTGTTTTGATGTCGCCCAAGCAGTTAAATATATTGTACACAAATACAATGAGCGGAATATTATTGAACTAATAAATTATGTATTTGTTGTTTTGAAATGAAGGGTTCCTAACGGCAAAAAAGCTCCCTTTAGAAGTGGTTATGGCCTCAACCATCGAAGTCAAGAAAACGTTTTAAGAAGATTTTTTTACAACAATCCCAGTCCTTTTGAAGCGAAGAACATAATGCTCTTTTATATTAGCTGCGAACGCGAACGACATACCTCTATCTCATGGAGCGTCTGTTGTTGAGAACAGAAGTCAACCTTCTTCATTCTCTGACCCCCTGAGACCTGACGAAGAAACTGAAGAAGAATTCCAGAATTTCCTTTCCTGGTTTAAGTTTTGATGGAAGGGAATAAAACTTGCTACTTAATTCTGACCTGAGCAATTTAACGATTCCCAATGAAGATGTAACAGACGATGCTTTAAAATACTTGGCAGCTGACGTTGCCTACAAGTGTAAAAGCATTGACAATTCGTTGGGAATACAAACGGATATATGTCATCTTGATCCAAAGCTATTGTCTGAATAGAACAGGATCACTATTAAAGCCATATGCCATTTCATTTCATTTCTAAAGGTGGCCCTGAGGTGGTTGTCTCCGATAATGGAGTTTGAAGTTATTTTTGCTTCCTTCCACAGAACTGCGGAAACATTAACATCAACTATACACTTGAAATTTCCCAAAATTGATAGGAAAATCATTGCCTTACATGTAAGGACAACGACTTTCATTCATATCAGACATTTGAACAAAAAGGCCAAATGGGAAGCAATGAAGAAGAATACAGTGAAGAAGAACCTACTCTGGGCTCCTTAACAGCCATGGATTACATTTCCTGCCTTAACATCATAAATTAAGCTTTAGCCGGTGACAATGACGCTAACTTCATCTTTTGAAGGATATTTAAAATATACCATGTCAAATACGGCCCACTAAATGCCGTAACCTCCCAAGACGTGATAGCCTACGGATAGTGGAATGATAGCCTTGGTACACCCACATCTGTCTGGTTTGTCTTGTATGATGAAGAAAAAAAAATGTTAAAATAATTTTAAGAAAAATTATTCATAGTAATAAGATTATTAATTTTTTAAGAGCATGCCTAACTAAGGCTTACGAGGCTGACAACAATATTATGCACTATAATTTGCCGTACGATAAATATTTTCTATTTTTCTCTTATTCATTAAACATATTCAAGATTGAAAATATGTTCAAGTCACCAAAGAAAAATTTTTCAGTTTGAAAGCGTAAAAGAAATGATAAATATTACTTCGCATTCAGCATTTTAATGCAAGAAAATGTTACAGACCGCAGATGTGTTCTTACCGATGACGTCACAATCTGCTGACCAATGGCAGCACACATGCCTGGAATGGCTTACCTGTTGAGTATTCTAAGTTCCTTGGTAATTGGCAATTTAAATTGTAGTCCATTGAAATTCAGAGTAATAGTTATTGTTAGGCACATCTTTGCAAGCACAAATCAGACACTGCAGTCTCATTTTAAGACTTTTTTTTGTTGCATTCCGTACTAATAACATAGTATAAATTGTAAAAGATTGTCCTTTACGTGTTTTTAGGTATATAATGCGCCAGCTGTTCGAAGCATTGCAGCATGTACATAGCAAAAGCATCGTTCACCGAGATGTGAAACCTGAAAATATTTTGTTGGACGACAACTTTAATATTAAGTTAACGGACTTTGGCTTCGCTCGTGTTCTGAAGCCAGAAGAGAGATTGTTTGGTAAGTATCTCTTTTCTAACGAGATCCTTCAATAATGGTACAATGTATCCTTTACATCCATTGATGAAGGCTTATTTGCATTGTGTATTTTATTTTGAGAGAATTGTCTCTTGTTTACAAAGTATTATTTTTTCAACACTTGAATGTTATGGTCTTTTAAGAAGACATTCAGATTTTGCAGGTGGTTGTGTTATTTTCGACACTTGCCTTACTGGTGACTATAGGCAGAATTTGCTGTTCTAGTTCTTCACTACAGTTTATGAATCTCATATCCAAAATGTTCCGTATTGATGCTGTACAATACACAAAATTCCCTTAAAAAAGCGGGAGGAAAAATCCACCGTAGTCAATACAATTCAATAAATATTAAAAACACCAAGCAAGTTGGCTGTGCAGTTATGGGCATGTAGCTGTGAGCTTGCATTCAAGAGATATTGGGTTTGAACCCTACTGTTGGTAGCCCTGAAGATGGTTTTCCGTGGTTTCCCATTTTCAAACCAGGAAAATGATGGGGCTGTACCTTAATTAAGGCCACGGCCACTTCCTTCACACTCCTAGCCGTTTCCTATCCCGTCATCGCCGTAAGACCTATCTGCGTCGGTGCAACGTAAAGGAATTTATAAAAATAATAATCATCATCATCATCATTATTCTTTCTTCGCTCCAGCAAGCCAGATGCGGTAGTGTGCGAGCCTCCTCCAATTTGTCCTATCCATCCACAGATGCTGCTCATATATGTGACGCACATCTCTAATTTCTAGGTCCTTCAGTATCTGTTTTTCCCAAACATCACGAGGTCTTCCTCTTGGTCTCTTCCCAGGAACATTGTGGTCTATACTCCGCACGGCCTTACTTCTAAATTGAAGTTTCGCAAAACAAATGAGCATCGCCTTCCCTCTGTTGCCAGCACGCTACGCCTGCGAGAACAGCTGATGCAATATGACCGCGGTAAACAGCCCTTTTAAATTGTAATACAGTACTCAGAAAAACGAATGAATATGGATTGAAAACAAATTCACAAGAACTAAACTTTCTAATAATATCTGGCACTATAAGAGAATATATTATTAACAATAAAAGAGAATTAGGAAATAACACATCATTAACGGCTAATGGCTGGCACAGAAAGGAGGTTATGGCCTACAAAGGGAACACACTACTGATCTCAGAGTCACTGGAACCCTCCAACAATATGAAAAACACACTAAATATTGAAGGAAAATGCAAAAGATCGCGAACCGTACCAAATACCAAACACGCTGAGCGAGATAGGTTAACCACGTGGCGAATGTAAATATTAGAGTTGGCAACTAAGTTTCGAGATCGCGCTCTGCCGATATAAATCGATATGAATGGCAGCTTGGGATTGGTTGGATGTCTATGCTTCAGCGCATAACCACCAGACAGAGCCAAAATCTGCTAAAACGTCAATTTAGAAGTAGAGCCGTACGGAGTATAAGTATGTTCAAGGAGTCCTGTGAGGGTCCATTCTTTTCATGTGACCATACCATTGCAATCTCTTCACTTCTAGAGTCCCCAGCAAGCTTGTTTCCAATCCAAGCTGTTCCCGGTTATTCACATTCCTTATTTTATCCATTTTTGCTTTTTGTAGACAAGAACAGAGGAACTTTATTTCTGTTGCCTGAAGACGACTCTTTATTGGTCCAGTAAGTGTTGCTGCTTCCAGGCTATACGTAAGTGTAGGTACTAGATATATTTTGTACAAGCTGATCTTGGAAACTAACGGAAATTTCATCCCAAAGTATTTGACGTACATCATGATGGAATTTGGAAGCTTTCTGTATTCTGTTGCTAATCTCTTGATGTATGGTATTGTCTGATGACAGAACACTACCTAAACACTGGAGGTTGTCTACAGTATCCATATCCTCATCTCCAAAAATAAAAAACGCTTAAAAGGTAATGATTAAAAACTTTGGTACATCTTTGGGCCAATATTTAGGCCTTCTTCAGCCACGTATTAAATCTAATGGAATAATATGGAAAAAGCAAATGATGTAGGCCTAAACTGAAAAATAATTAAAAAATTGACAAAACATTTTTCATGTAAAAATGTCTGTCTTGATGAAAGGTGACAAATAAAAATGGAATAAGGACAACCACTAATGATTATATGTAAAGCAGATCACTTGGTGGAAGAATAATTGTGTAAAACAAGGTTTTCCTTTTTTTACGTCAACATGGAACATTAGTTAGAAAAGTTGACATGATAACAGATATAACGTTCTGTTAAAATCTATAAGAATGGGGAATAAAAGGAAAGAAAGGAAAATGAGCAGGTAAAAACCATGCAAAGGCTCAAAAATGTGACTTACTACTTGTTGAAGATTGAATGCAGAATGTATGCTAAACAAATTGTGCACTAGTTCTTCCCTGAGGTGTTTAATAAGTTTACCCTGAAGTGTTCAGTAAGATTAAGGTTGGGTCTTTAGCGTAAGAGGTGACTAAAAGGGGGCAACCAAGGGATGATGACATAAGAACGATGAGACTACTTGTGATTAGTACCATTATGTGAGGAACACTATTGCCTATGAATAGTTCCGCTAAGTGAGGAACACCATGGGAATACCGATGCCTGTGATTAGTCCCACATTTGAGGAACGCCATGGGTCTGCGTTGCTTGTGAGTAGTACCCTTTATGTGCGAAACACCATGGGTTTGTGTTACCTGTGAGTCGTGCCATTGTGTGTGACATACTATGGGTCTACATTACCTGTGATTAGTACCACCATGCGAGAAACACCATGAGTCTACATTACCTGTGATTAGTACCACTAGAGGAGAACACCATGGTTCTGCTTTACCATTTTAAGGGGACGATGATATGGATTTTGGATCCCTTTAGATAATGAGTATCATCTCGGTAATTAAGACATTGTGAATTGGATCCACCGATTGTTTTTGTTTCATGATTATTTTTTCATCATCATTTGTTTTAGATTCTAGTCAGGGGATACATTTTGAAATTTTAATTATCGTGTCATTTCATTACACCTCGTACCATTAGGAGCCGATGACCCAGCTGTTAGGCCCCTTTAAACAACAAACATCATCATCATCATCGTCACAAACCTCTCATGAAGAGACCTTGCTTTATAACAGGCAGCATTATCTTGCTGAAACACACTGTGATCATCTCCATACTGTAGACAGCATGTACCTGGTCAGACTGTCCTTATATCCTTCAACTTCTAACATTCTCTGCAGCATTACAAGAGGACTCAGTCCCTTCCATGAAAAATTCCCGGTCTACACTCTCTCCTCCTCTCTGGCAAATTTCACTGTGAACCCTGTACAGGCTGGCATGTATCATTTGGCTTGGATTTGCCTTGCCCAAATGTTCCCATCTGATTACCATATGGCACAGCATGATTCATCTCTCCAAAATCATTCATTTCGAGTTGTCTACAGACCAGTAGCACCGCTCTTTATACCCCCTAAACGTGGTGCTTAGTATTTACTGGCAAAATTTGCAATTTATGGGGGTGTACCTGAACCATGAACCCAACTCCTTGTAGCTCTTGGTGCACCGTCATGGTGCTAGCTGAACAATTAGTAGCACTGCAGAATTCACTGTGATGGTATCACACAGTGTGATGTGAATTTCCCATACTTCCATATCACCTTCTTTACTGCTCTACAGTTTCTGCTGATCAACACACACATAGCCTACCTGGTCATGGTCGTGTCTTCCCGTTTCCACTTCGCGTTAACGTCGCCAACTGTTGGCTTGGACAACTTGAGGAGAGCAAATGCTGTGACCGATTGCTTGCTTATGTGGCAGCCAATGATGATCATTCTAGGTTCAAAGGCTCCAAGCTTCCTTACTCCATTCATTCTGCAGTTATTTGGTAGCAGTAAACAACATCAACCCTTCGGCTACCTTTTACAGTAGCAGCGAC
This sequence comes from Anabrus simplex, assembly GCF_040414725.1. Lineage (NCBI taxonomy): Eukaryota > Metazoa > Arthropoda > Insecta > Orthoptera > Tettigoniidae > Anabrus > Anabrus simplex. Next base: position 175,747,696 of record NC_090279.1, on the reverse strand, counting down.
AGTCATAGTAGTATCTAGGCTCTAGTTAATGTGTACAGAGGGATGTCTAGATACTTTTGATCAGATGATATATAATTATAGTGTTCAAAAGAACAAAAAACACCTGATTCTCTGAAAGTTGTTTATTATTCCTAGGGCTGTGATCTTGCTGTGATCTGCTTCATTGCTAATTTTTTTGACTGCGGTGAATATTTTATGAAAATATGGAGGGTTTCAGTACAAATTTTATAGAAATATCAGTTGGTTTGTAATACAAAAGATCATATTAATATCATTTTACATAACATCACGTGCTTTGAAACCTAGTTGCTAATTATAAAGACTGTTAAATGTCCTGTTCAATGTCTGCTATGAAACTACAGTTCATCAGTGAAATAAGAATTTGCCAAAATTCCCCGTGAAAACAAAAGGTGAGATGAACATTTAAAGAAGAAGAAAAAGTCTGGGATGCTAAGAAGTGACCTTGGTCTGAAAGCACATTATCGAAACACTGGGCTCTTCCCAACAATACAGCTGAAGAAGCAGAATCTTACTTAAGCGGTGCGTACAAGATGGGCATCTGAAAATTCTCTTTATGTTTTCACTGTCAAAGGTACCTATATCTATGTCTCAGATGCAGTCACATCCCGTGGTTCCAAAAATCCGAAAGTGTTTATAATCCAGCATCATTGAGGTGTTATGGGAAATTTTTTAGGATGGCATTTCCTTTGCTTTTGCAAGGAAGGTGCCAAAACATCCACTGAAGTGAAAACCCTTAAATCAAATTTGTTCATGGAGTAGAATTTGAGTTTCTGCTGGCCTCTGCTCCAGCACAAGAGGCTAAGATTATTATAAAATGGTTGGAACCAATGTTCATGACCTATAATTTCCGTTGTTGATTGGTCATCTGGCAGTCCAGATCTCAGTCCCGTTGGACTACAAATTGTGGTCAATCCTTGAGGATATGGTCTGCAAGAAGAAACATCATCTTATTAACAGCCTAAAATGAGCCTTCAAGACTGCTGTAGTAAATCTTCCAATGAACATTTTGTGTGACACAATCAGTGTGTGGCCAGGATGATTTTTAAGTCCTGTACTTGAGAAAATTATGGATGTTTTGAATAAACCAAACCAAACCAAACCCCATAACGCAACAGCCCCAAAGGGCCATGGCCTACCAAGTGACCGCTGCTCAACCCAAAGGCTCCCAGATTATGAGGTGCTTTGTGGTCAGTACAACGAATCCTCTCTGCCCTTATTCTTGGCTTTCTGACCAAGGGATGTTTTGAATAGTACACCTAAAATTCTTAGTATAAATAAATTTACTTTATTACCTAAAAATTGTACATCTCTTTGCAATCTGTACTCCGTATAATGAAAATCCAGTCTATTTCCAGTCACTAGACAGGGTCAGAAATGGAATGAATGAAGCCACCATCTAGCGGCAAGAATAGGAATTGTGCCGGCTGCCAAAGTCTTTCACACTCCTCTGGGACAATTATTAATGACTGACAGATGATATGATGTTGGAATGTTGCTGGAATGAAAGATGACAGGGAAAACCGGAGTACCCGGAGAAAAACCTGTCCCGCCTCCGCTTTGTCCAGCACAAATCTCACATGGAGTGACCGGAATTTGAACCACGGAACCCAGCGGTGAGAGTCCGCTCTCTGTACTCCATATATTGTCATTAAAATATGCGGCAGGATTTATGGCCACACAAGTCCCTCTGTGGATTATTGGTCAAGTGTTGGCCTCCTGATTCCAAGATCACGGGTTCAAACCTGGCAGATTTGTCAGATTTTTGAAGGACAGGAAAACATCTATTTAGCATTCCATGTTGTACAACATTGGCCTGTGAAAGATCTCTGGTGACACATTCGGTGTTTAGGTGACAAAAATTAATTAAAACCTGGCCATAGATCTATTTCCCTACCATTTGGTAGAGTAGAACAGAATATTGAAATTGAGGTGCAGGCAGTCTAATTGGTGTCAAATCAAAATGCTTGTTATTGTTATTATTATTGTTGTTGTTGTTGTTGTTATTATTATTATTCCTGACTAGGTCTTCACTTCTGTTCCATATTAGTATTCTAATACAGTATATTGATATGATTAATTTAGTTTTTTTAAACTGTACATTGAAGATGCTTCTTTATTTAATTGACCACCCTCCCAATTTATTTGAGAACTTATTGTTGGTTGACTGACTGAAAGTTCCAAGTTAGGCTATTGTTTCTCTGGGATTTAATAATAAATTTATTGCAACCAAATGGTCATAATATATACACTTAAATACACTCAGATGTATGTCAGTAATTATAATATACAATCAATGCGTGCAGAACATCATCAGATATTGACCCAATTGCGTCAAGCTTCCTTTTCTACGGACACATTCGATGGCATGGTATATATCACATCGTTGGTCGCAGAAGACACATACTCAGCCTGGTCATGGCTTATGAAATCCCAAGGTTCTGCATACCTTATGGTGGAACCCGTGTACGGCGAACCTGGTCGCTGTATGCCTCAGATCATACCCACCGCACGTCCAATCCCTGTTTATCATCGCATCAGTTCAGTAAAACTCATCCCATATCATAGCCCTCTTTGATTGCAGTTCCTGTAGCAACTCCCTGTAACTCCTTGTCTCTGAAAGTAACAATCTAAATCTTATGTTTTCAGTGAATTATGTCTCCTTTGCAAGAACGTATACTAGTCTTGATGATGTATATTTAGAGATACATAGAACTCTCTTCAAGAATCTAGCCTTCAGACTTTCCAGCTCTTGTAGTTGTCTTTTCGAGAGATGTTCCCATATTAGCTCTAGACCATATATGGCTGTTGGAACTACTTTCGTATTAAACAGAGCCATGGCTGTCCCCAAAGATAGCTGTGGAAGTGTTTAATATCACTAATGCTTCATATAGCTGCAATGACTCTCACCTTTAGGTGTATTGTGAATGATGTTCCTGTTACCTGTATTGTAATCCTCAGATATTTGTATTGGTTATTAATTTGTCATTTTTGTCCTTTACATAGGATATAATCATCCTTAGATAATTTTCCTTCCCTCCTGAAAACAACCAATTCTGCTTTATTCGCATTAAGGTCCATTTTATTTTCTTCTGCCCACTCCACGATTAAGTCCATGGCAACTTGTAGTTCCTCTTTACTCTCAGACGCAATAGCCATGTCGTCCGCATAAACATCTTAGAAATTTGCTATTATCTATCATCTTTTGCCCAACTATGAGTCTGTATCTAGAGTGCACGGAAGGATAGGAATATGAAAAAGAACACTGAATGGGATACACACAATGACAGGTCAGTGTGGAAGGAACAACAGAAAGAGGAGACAAGGACAAACATGAAAACACTAAAGGACAAGAATATTCTCCACATCTTCATGCATTGCTGTCTTCAAATAGATGAGTTCTCTCTGCATAAATACCAGTTCCTCCTCAACTCATTTCTTCTCAGCCCATGACAAGCTCGTTTCCTATATTTAGACTGATGCTTTTACGCCCTGTGATTGTTGCATGAAATAAATTTCATTTTCGATCCGTATTGACAATTACGTTATATAAGTTGAAAAATTAGTATATTGGTTCCACCTAGTCAATACTTATAAGTTTCTTTACAATTCAAAGTTGTAAAAGCATATTATTAAAATTACAGGACGTGTTTCGGCCACATTAGGCCATCTTCAGCTGTTTACATTAACTTACAATAAAAATACTAAAAGTTACAAAACATGGATAAAATTTACACTCAAATTATATATGGTATTCATAAAAGTAAATGCATGTTGAATCATCATCAGATGAAGAACTTGCTAGATGTAATGTGATGAAGTTATTACAGTTCTGTGTAAAATGACAATGATGTAATTAAAAGTTTTTTCTTTCCTTGAAATTTGTTTCATACAAAAATGTCAGTTGATTCAGTAAAACTGTTGCTCCACGTAATATAAAAACTTTTAAAATATTTCAAATTCACAAATGTAGATTAAATTGATTCAATGCCAGCCAGACTATTGGGTAGGAATCAACTATCGTCCGGTCATGTTGTGCGATATAAAATAACAGCTCTGTGTTTACGTCAGCGTACAGGCATGATATGATATCATACGAGTGTGAATTTTATCCATGATTTGTAACTTTAAATATATTAATTTTAAGTTAATTCTAGACAGCTGAAGATGGCCTAATGCAGCCGAAACATGTCTTGTAATTTTAATAAGATTAATTAATTAATTAATTTATGTATTTGTTTGTTTGTTTGTTTGTTTGTTTGTTTGTTTGTTTGTTTGTTTGTTTGTTTGTTTGTTTGTTTGTTTAACAGAGTTGCACTCCAATTACTACAGACAAAATATAGTACAATGATATATGTTGCAAAACAGAAAACGATCATGAAAAATTAACATGCTTTTACAACTTTGGTATTGGCTAGGTGGAACCAATATACTAATTTTTAAATTTATATACTGTCATTGTTAACATGATAATAAGGTTTTGGGCTTTTGCCATGTCAAGAAATTCTTTACATTTCGCAGAGAACTTTGCTCTGCGTCTTCTGAAGAGAATCTCGTATATTCACGAGGAAGACTTCTCTAATAATGAAGGTTTGAATTTAAGAATGCTACCATTGGTCTATAGTAAGTGGTACTCTCGTTCGACACCAGGTGGCTCACTGTGCACTAGCTCTCCGATTGGAGGTGACAACACCATCTTAGCTCAAATTAAGATTCTTCTTGTTCCATCGTATGTGTGTTGCAAAGTAAACAGCAAGGTCATCAGATGAATGTGGTAAAGGAAAGAAATTTTTAAAATGGAAAAATAATATAAAGTGCAGTGAATGAGTGACAGGATAGAGAAACAGAATAGAGGTGAAGATGGAAAGGAAATTGTGTATGGGGGGGGGGAAGAAAAATGTGTAACAGTAGTTATTGTTATTTCGTTTTGGTGTTTTCCAAATTCATACTCTCCTCATCACCAGATGGTTCACTCTAAGCTATCTGTTACTTTAATAACCTCTGTACATGCGTTACTGTATTATTCTTACTTCTGTTCACTCTCGTGTTTTCAACCTCGTAGTACGTCCTTCTTTCTCCCTCCTGCCTGACTCTCACACATTTCAATCAATCACTACTGATTTGCATTTAGGGCAATCGCCCAGGTGGCATATTCCCTATTTTTTTCTCATTATTTTCATTTCTCATTTTCTCATTATTTTCCACTACACAATTTCCTTTCCATCTTCAGCTCTATTCTGTTTTTCTATCCTGTCACTCTTTTGTTGCATTTCAATTATTATTTTATTTCTTACTTGATTTTTTTCTTTTTCTGCGCAAATGGGTCACTTCGAACCACACAGAATCAACATTTGTTGAGCTTTCCTCCTTGTCCAGAAGTTCTTCAGTTTCAGAGATTGTTATAAGTTCTGTTCCATCGACCAGGTACATTGTGTTGGTTTCTTCTCGCCTTCCTCAAATCCCCTTGTGTGAACAATTTTCCTGATTATATTCCTATTCTGCACCTATTTGGTGATCCTAATTTAGTGAGGTCTTTCTCTGCTTGCTTATACCATTTCCATTTCGTATGTTTGATTTGCAAACATTTGTGTATTCGATAAGTAAGCCTGGTGTTAGTCATTCTTTCCAGTTGGCTTATAAATTGAATTTGTCGCAGTCTCATTGTATCGGTAAGTTTAGATATTTTATTTTTATTTATTTCTTCTGGCACATTCGTCCGATGACCTTGATGTTTACTTCACAACGCACATACAATGGAACAAGAAGAATCTTAATTGGAGCTAAGATGGTGTTGTCACCTCCCACTCGGAAGGCTAGTGCACAGTGAGCCATCTGGTGATAAAAGAGAGTACCATTTACAATAGAACAAGGGTAGCATTGTTAAATTCAAGCCTTCATTATCAGAGAAGTCTTCCTCGTGTGAACAGTCGAGATTCTATTCTGAAGACGTGGTGCAAATTTCTCTGCGAAACGAAAAGAATTTTGCATGTTTTCTGATACTGCAAAAGCCCAAAACCTTATTATCATGTCTACAGGCCCGTTTCTGTTTCCCAGCTTCAGCAGGAGGGCAGGTATCAACATTTGATGAGGTTCATTTCCCACAGCTTCTCTTCCTGCCACAAATCTTTTAGCCCACTCATACACTCCAGTCTGCAAAAGTGTTTCTTCCCCAAACTGTGCACGGAACCATTTCAAAATTTCAGATGATTTGGTGCCCTCTTTTGCGAGAAACTTGATAATGATGTGTTGCGTATCAGACGCGTGCACCTCTAGCTCACTCATGGCGTACTGAAGCAGCCCAGCTCTCCACCGTCATTCGTGCTCGCAAACCCATTCTCCAGACACCCCCACCAACATCCTGGCAAAGCCCTGCCTCAGAATTATTACTAACAGCAGCGGTACATTCAAATTCCCATTTATATTTGATCTTTCTTTGTAGTTAAACCAATGAACATTCGAAGGACATCGGCCTTCAAATGGTGTGGTACCACTCACTTCATTGCACCATGTCCAGCCACACACCAAACAGTATGATGTGCATAGCAATCAAGCTATAGCCATGCCTCAAAGAGAGTGATGTGTCCCTGTTGTGAAATTACAGCTTTGAGAGGAGTGCTGCACAGCTTGGTCATGATTAGAGCCCAGATTTCCATGCACTATCAAATCTCAAAATATGCATGCATTCATGCGCTATCAAAATGCAGTTCCTTTTGAAACATTGTACAAGACCGAATTTATCCAAACTGTCGTGATTTAAGCTTATCCGTTTGTCCGTCAGCACATTCTTAAGCACAGCAAATGACCTTTCTATGTCACAAGAAGTGACAAGGGCATACTTCAATGAAGACGTCTGGGATAAAGTGAGGTTAAATTGTACGTATTTGCATTTTCACTACAATAGGTCTTTTATAAGCTTGACGAATTCAAAATCAGGATTTGAACAGATCATTTTGTTCTGCTTATCTCTAGTTGCTGCTGCTTCTCCATGCGATGATTGCAGATGATGATGTCTTCAATAACTGCCAAGGATGAAGCTGTGATAACAAAGAGGTGTGACGAGTGAGAATTCCGGGTAGAAAATTGCAGGATAACAACGGAAGGTTCAGTGCAAAATCAAGATTTGTAAGCTGCTATCTCAGTAACGCGGCCCCACAGAAGTGTGGTACAAGTTCTGTTTTGTTCGTTTAACATAGAAGAAAAAATGAGCTTGCATTTAGCAATGCACAATTTACAGTTCAATTTATAGCAATTTATAACTGGGACACCACATTCCTAAGAATTACAGAGATCGATGTGGGGTCTTCCGGCTTGCGTGAAAGTTTACCGGAGTAACAGATAAGAAAGTGCTTAGTTAATTGGTTTATAGGATCTCTACCGTATGTACTAACTTTGATTGTCAGATAGGATGCCAGGAATACATTCTCTCCGTTTCTCAGTAACAGACATACTGTATAACATGGAAAAACAGTCCCAAATTCTGCAAACCAATATTCATAAAAGGCACATCAAGCAAGTTTATATGTGCACCAAAGTCAAGAGAAAAATCATATTATGCTATATAAACGACCAAATGAGTCGTCAAGTTGCAAAATCCATTATGTGCAGACAAACAAATTTTTCAGGAAGCGCAAAAAACTGTCATTTGTTATGCAACAAATATAGGAGGTTGAAATTTTGTAATTAAACAGTAAGCGTTCATCTTCGTCATACCGCAAAATATCCACAAAATTTAACTTATAGAACCCATGTTATTTGCAAAAAAGCATTTGGACATAACGAGTTTTGCAGCAGTTTTGTGAAGATAAAAGATATGTGCAGCAGTATTTGGGATAGAGTGTGCAGATTTATGGTGAAATTGTTTTAGTAGCTACGTTTGAAACTATTACACTATGAAAATAGCATAAATGGAAACAATTTAGGTTAGGATATAATGTTTTGGTATCTAATCCCCGCTCTTTGATTTAATGATAACATCAAGAAATCAGCACTCATTCAAAACGTTTTATAAGTTCTTTAACATTTTGTACAGTTATATTAACAATCCGTTATTGTCCTCAACAAAATCTCCCACATCAATGTCATAGTCTGGCATTTCACTGTTTAAATTTTGCCGCTGGTCAAACAGTGCCTTGTAGAACGTGAGGTCATCGTTCCTTATGCACTCTTTCCCGTAATGTTTGGGCAGCAATAATGTGTGCAGATCGTGAGCTTTTCTTTCTTCCTCCACTAGTATTGGCACAGTAGCAGAAAAGGGTTTCCCATGGTTCAATATGCTTTTTGCTTCCATCACAGTCGCTGTTATAGTTTACTTCACTTCTTATCACACAGTTGCCTAATTTTGTTCGTGTAAGTATGATCCTCTTACAGGGTTTTGCGACATAACGAGCTTTGCTGCATAACACGCTGGACATAACGACTTTTGCAGCAGTTTCGTTATTTGTCACCTTTAAACGTGTAGATTAAATGGCCTTTGCTCACGTATTACATTGCTGGATTGTGTATTTTGATGAGCTGCATACAATGGCGGTGATGACTCATTTTGAGAAAGAAATGGACATAACGGGTTTTGCAACTGGACGACTCAAATATTTGCTATTAAATCCAAAATCTTCAAAATATGCATTATGCATGGATTTTCTCCTAATAATGCCAAAACATGCAAACATGCAGGGAATAAGAACGGTTATTTGGAGTCGTTAAGTCATAAAACGAATATTTGCAAAGTTTGAGAAGTGTGACTAGCTTATTTAAAAAATGCATTTGCATGGAAATCCGGGCTCCAGTCATGGTGAATCCGTAGTGTAATGTTATCAACAGTGGGCATTTGATCTGGCCTACACCTGTAGACCAGGTTCGGAACAGCAGTATAATACGGACGTACTTTAGATTGGCATGTTATTAAGGCTGTTTACATGTGCAGCATCGACCTGGTGAACATAATCTTTCAGAATGTATTCGCCCCCGATGTACAGGCCCAACTCATGGCATCGTGATGTGGGGTGCAATAAGCTACAATTCCCGTTCACCTTTGGTGATTGTAGAGGGTTTGTTAAGCAGTGCCCATTACATCCAGGACATTGTTCAACCTGTCCTTTTTCTACTCCTGCAACAGGAAGGTCATGTTCTGTTTCAGCAAGATTGTCCACATACTACAGCTGCTGCTGCTACTACGCTATGTGCTCTTCGTGTTATCTAAGATAAAATTCTAAAAGGATTTATTTGTATAAAGTCCATCTGTTCGATACACGTTTGCCATTTGATAAATGATCTGTCTGCAAAGCTACATAGGACGTGTTTCGACCTAGCCTAGAAGTCATCATCAGCTAGAATAATATAAAGCAGACAGACATATACAAAAAACAGTGATTCATAAAAAACTTGAAATAAAATACAATCAACAAATGCAATGGAAATCTGTGTTTAAAATGTACACAGCTTCAAACTTGAACGAATTTAGTTGTAAGTGCGGGTCCAACCGTATTTAATACAACTATTGTTTGGCTGGAGGAAATACTTAAAAGTTGTGAAAAGACTGTTAAATGTTGTTCTATTTGTCATGCTTCTAGAAATGGAGGGAAGTTTTGAAAAATCCGCTACATTTCTTCATGGAGAATACAAGTATAGCGAGGATTAAAAGTGAAAACAGAAAGCCGAGTATGAGAACGAAAAATGAAGTAGAAGCAAAAGAAGAGTCGCAAAATATCACTCACTTCCTCTTTCCTCCAGCCATTTCCCCCACCCAACACATCAGAACGGTCGCCAGTCAGTGTGGAGGTCAACGCCGACCCGACCTGATTTATGAAATGAAATGGCGTATGGCTTTTAGTGCCGGGAGATCCCAGAACAGGTTTGGCTCGCCAGGTGTAGGTTTTTGATTTGACGCCTGTAGGCGACCTGCACGTCGTGATGAGGGTGAAATGATGATGAAGACAACACATACACCCAGCTTCCATGCCAGTGAAATTAACCAATGATGCCGGGAATCGAACCCGGGACCCCTGTGACCAAAGGCCACCACGCTAACCATTTAGCCATGGAGCTGGACAACCTGATCTATATAAGCACAGTGCTGGAGGAAAAAGGAAGTGAGTAATATTTTGCGACTCTTCATATTATCTTTTGCATCTACTTCATTTTTTGTTCTCATACTCGGATTTTTGTTTTCGCTTTTAGATCCTGGCTATACTTGTATTCTCCATGAAGAAATGTAATGGATTTTTCAAAACTTCACTCCATTTCCAGAAGCATGACAAATAGAACATCATTTAACAGTCTTCACAATTTTTAAGTGTATCTTCTAGCCAACCAATAGTTGTATTAAATATGGTTCGGGGCCGATGACCTTCGATGTTAGGCCCCTTCAAACAACAAGCATCATCAAATATGGTTAGACCCACACTTACAACTAAATTTGTCCAAGTTTGAAGCTGTGTACATTTTAAACACAGATTTCCATTGCATTTGTTGATTGTATTTTAAGATTGAAGCTATGCACATTTTAAACATAGATTTCCACTGCATTTGTTGATTGTATTTTATCTCAAGTTTTTTATGTATCACTGTTTTTTGTTAATGTCTTTCTTCTTTATGTTATTTTAGCTGATGATGACCTCTAGGCTAGGTCAAAACATGTAGCTTTTTAGACATACCATTTATAAAATGGCAAACATGTATTGAACAGGTGGACTTTATACAATTAAATTCTTTTCGAATTTTATCTTAGATTTTTAAAGTCAATACGGAACCGGAATGAAGTTCATTACTCTTCGCATTATTCGACAACTGGCCTGGCCAGCACGATCCCCAGACCTCTCTCCCATTGAACATATTTGGAACATAATGGGGCAGTGTCTAACCCAGTCTCTTGAGCCAGCTACTAATCTGGCATGATTGTGATAGGTGCAGGAGACTTGAAACACTCAACCGAGGATGATATTTGTCACCTGTGTATTGATGTATTGTCAAGCCCCTTCAGTACTTGGCGTCCTTTGCTTGGTTTGGTGTGTATTGTTGATCATGCAATATTATCAAGCTGTTTCACCTCTAGGTTGAATCGCAAACAAAGCGACATAGGCTACATGGTAACAGTGTTACTTTTTCTCCCATCTGTTTATTTACGAAGGCCATCCAAAAATTAAGTTTCCCAATTAAAAAAATTAAAAAAAATAAAAAAAAAATAGTTGCATGAAAAACTTGATTGAAACCTGATACAGCAGTGTTGGAGCTATTTTTTTGGCATAATCACCACAAGAATTGAGACACTTGTCATATTGTGGGATCAACTTTTGTATGATGGGGTCGTAGAAGTGTGCCACCTGGGAATGGAACCAGTGTGTGGCATTCATTTTCAGATCTTCATCCGTGAAAATGGTGACAGAAGAACAGGAATTTCTTGAGGTTCAAGAAAAGATTAAAATTACTGGGAGCAAGATCAGGACTGTAGAATGGATGATCAAACACTTCCCTGCCGAATTCCTGCCGAATAGTTGCTGAGCGCCAAACATTGCCGTGGATCAGCACAACACCTGCACTGAGCATTCCACGCCTCTTGTTTTGAATGGCCCATCGCAATTTCCGTAGAAACGTTATCACAGACCGAACCTCACAGGCAGCGAGAGAAAGAATACGAGCCGCCATTTTGAGTAACTGCTGCTGCGCTACTGACACCAGGTGGGACTTGTCCGGCCGGTATATGATTCCTACCTCATAGATTTGTCGTGCATGCTCATATTTCCCAGCTAAATACGTTTACAAGAAAAGAAAAAAGGAAACTTAATTTCTAGATGGCGTACGTAGATTGCTTATAGTCAAATTGTATCTCTTCTGAATTGGTTCATTGGCAATAGTTGTAGCATTTTACATCTTCTGTCATCCCCCAAATCTTTGACTTGCTGATTAGAGCTTGTTCTTTAAATGCTTTTTGAATGAAATCATCATAAAACTGGAATGATGTGTTTAGAGTTTCATTAGTCCCATTGTTATTTGCTTGGTATGGCTGCAGACCTGTGTGGCACGCCGGGCTACCTGGCCCCTGAGGTGCTTAAGTGCAACATGTTTGAGGATGCAGCAGGCTACACAGAAGAAGTAGACATGTAAGTGAGATGTGATGTGCTCCAGATAAAACAAACCCTCAAATATTCATGGATTGAATTTGATTTCCCTTTTTCAATATAGTTTCATGTGTCAACAGTGTTTTATGTTTTTCTTGGGTGGTGTTTCTAATCAATATAGAGAAAAGTTCTCTGTATTACCTTTATATTGAAATTAATTAATTCATTTTGGAATTGATCTATATCATAATCATAATCATCATCATCATCATCATCATCATCATCATCCTTTTCCCTTATCAAGTTCCTGCCAGATTGGGGCATTTATGGCACTTTTGCACCTCCAGGATCATCCTGCTACCATATGTGACAGTAGATGCTACTACTTGCGACTGTCCAGCCGAGAGTCAAGGGGCCAATACCAAACTTGACACGCAAAGGGAAGACCGACAGCTACGGGCGAAGAAGCCTCTCTTTGGAGGCCAGGTGAAGCCTTTTGTGTATGTAATGACACATAAATTCACCGAAAAGGAGAATGTGGTCAGCGGCTTAAATGGTGGAAGAGGACATCAGTCCCAACAGCAGATAAAATGGAAGAACTTTCTCCTGTTGGCAACCTCTGTACTTCAGAGAAGCAGTTGCAAAAGGCATCTGTACTCCTGAGGAGCAGCCTAAAGTTACACCTGACAGTAGGTATCTGGAACATTGTCTGGACTGATGAGGCCACATTTCACACATTAGAATCAGTCAGCAGACACAACTGCATTTTGTGGCCAGAGAACCCCATTGCTACTAGTGAATGATTTCCAGTCCCCGGGAGTGATGGTTATGGTGGTGGTGGGGGATGGCATACAAAGGACTGATTGGCCCGTTCTTCCTTGAAGGTAACATCATGGGGGAAAACCTACCTAAAGTTGCTGAGAAAAAGTGTAATCCCAGAACTTCATAGGAAACAGAACTTCGATGAACTGCTGTGGCAGCAAGATGGTGCTACATCACACTTCACCAACATTGTTCGGCTGTTCTTGCATGAAGTTTTTCCTCAGTGCTGGATTAGCCATTAAGGGCATGTGGAGTAGCCAACCCGATCACCTGACATATCTCCACCAGACTCTGTCCTTTGGGGTTACATCAAAGACCATGTGTACGTTATTCCCATCGACGGCATGCAACATCTGCATGAGGTGATTGTTCAAGAGTTCAATAATATTCTGGTGAACATGTTTAGAAAGGCGTGTGAAAATGTTCCTTTGCATCTGCAAGCCTGTGTTGACTTGGATAGTGCTCAGGTCGACCACCATTGTGAAAAATCAATTATTTATAATAAACAAAATCACGACAAATAACAAACACCAACATAACTACCTCAAAGTCCAAAAACAAAAGATTGAAATAGTAAAAGAATTCAAATATATCCGAGAATGGATTAGTTGGAATGCTGTGGAATGTAAAGCAATGGCATCCAGGAAAAATAAACTTGAACTGACTTTCCATCTAACAAAAGATACATACAACAAGATATCCCTTTCATGGGGGGTCTAAAATTAAACGTTATAAAACAGTGATGAATTTCAAAGGCCAGATGGAGAAATTCAATCTAAAAGAGGAAAATGTTAAGAAAGATCCTAGGACCAAAAGGTCAGGATAATATACATATACTCTGCAAGAAAATTTAAAAACTCTCAGCTACTATGTGAGAAAGGATACTTTTTACGGTCATCTTCTCAGAATGAACTCTAATAGATTAACCAAACAAATCCTTGACATCTTCCGTAACCGCAAAAGAAAACCCAACTGGTTTAAAAAAACTGAAGACGGCCTAGTAGAATTAAAAATGACAGAAAATTCACTGTTCGATCGAACAACTGAAGTTATAACTAAAGACGAAAATATAAGGTTCCAAGACAAATCTACATTAAAAGCCAAACCTATTATCTCGGAAGACGAGAGGATACGAAGATCAGAAAGAATGAAGAAATACTGGGCATTAAGAAAAGAACAACACACAGCTATGATTGATTCAGCATATCCCAAAGAGGGTAAAACGAAAGAAGAAACAGAAGCTGTCTAATTGAGTGTGGCCCACCCTGTAGACAAAATGAAGAGGGATGTAGTTTGCCATTACTTTCCTCACTGTGCCAGAAAGTACTGTCGCAGTACGACCGGTCCTATGAGTGGCTCCTTTCATATCACCCAGGTGCATTATTCTTGCTCTGAATATCATTACTTAGCACCACCAATACCACAGCAGCTTCCACACTGTTACAGCCATAAAAAGAGACCAAGACTTTGGTGGAAGTTGCATTTTGCTCTGGCTTGTGCCAAGAGACAGATGTAAAAATACAGTGTCTATCAAAAAATAGCAACAGACACAAAATTGTTGGTATGTTCGGAAATTTCTATCGTTTCCTGTTCTGGTATAATGTGGTTGAGATTATGTCTGTGTCCCCATAATCCCCATAGTGAATTTCACGGCTCCTTGATGTCTCGCAAGTCATCTTTATTTTCATCCGAATACATACATGCTGGCCTTTGGTCACAGGGGTCCTGGGTTCGATTCCCGACAGGATCAGGAATTTTGACCATCATTGGTTAATTTTGCTGGCACGGGAGCTGGGTGTACGTGTCATCTTCATCATCATTTCATCTCTATCACAATGCAAAGATTGCCTACAGGCGTCAAATCAAAAGACCTGCACCTGGCAAACCAACCTGTCCTCGGACATTCCCGGTAGTAAAAGCCATACACCATTTCAATGCTATAAAAATGTCGTGCAACCTGAACGCAGTAAGGTAAGTTACAACAAGACTGAAATGCTTGGACATGTGTTGCAGTTTTACAAGTGCACCAAATTACTGCATAACAGTCGTCACCATTGAAGCCTGAGGCAGCTGGATGGGAGGTGCACAAAGACGTTCACTGCATCTCTACTGATGACTCAAGAAGAAGAGTGGACATCATAGCCATCATGAAGAAAGAACCCTTTGTGGGTGAGGGGCGCAGACGAAGAATACATGTACGGTATCCCCTGCCTGTTGTAAGAAGCTACTAAAAGGGGCAACCAAGGAATGATGACATGAGAACCATGTGATTACTTGTGATTAAGACCATTACATGCAGAACACCATGGGTCGACATTAATGGCGACTAGTACCACCTTGCAAGGAAACCCATGGGTCTACGTTACATAGGAGCAGTACCATTTTGCGAGAAACACTACAGGTCTGGGCGTTGTTTGTGATAATGGTCATCGTGTGTACTCCACCGGCCGGTTCAGAATGGGTCTGCGTTACCTATGAGTGGTACCACTTTATGAGAAATACCATGGGTCTATGTCGCCTGTGGTTACTGCCGCTAAGTGAGAAACGCCATGGGTTTGGCTGGCACCTGGATTAATACCACTACGTGACCTAAAACCATGGGTCTGCGTTGCCTGAGAGTAATAGTACCATTATGTGAGGAACACCATGGGTTTGTGTTGCCTATGGGCATTTCCATAATGTGTGATACATCGTGGGTCTACGTTGCTATGATTAGTACCTCTTTGTGAGCAATACCATGAGTATACGCAGCCTGTGATTAGTTCCACTAAATGAGGAACACCACGGGAATACCACCGCCCTTGGTTAGTCCCGCTTTATGAGGAACACCATGGGGCTGCGTTGCCTGTGAGTGGTGCCAGTGTGGATAACATATCACGGGTGTACATTGCCTGTGATTAGTACCACATGCGAGAAACACCATGAGGCTATGTTACCTGTGATTAGTATCACTATAAGAGGAACACCATGGTTCTGCTTTACCAGTGATTAGTACCATTATGAGGGGCCAGTGACCTGGATTTTGGGCCCATTTAGATCATGAGTATCTTCCCAGTAAATAAGACATTGTAAATTGGATCCATTGATTATTTTGTTTCATGATCATTTTTTATCATCATTCGTTTTAGATTCTAGTCAGTGGATACATTTTTGATTTTCGTTTCATTCACGTCATACCATGAGGTTCAATGACCTAGCTGTTAGGCCCCTTTAAACATCATCAATAAGAAAGAAAAATAAAACGATGGTGTTAGGTCCTACCCTTTGCTTTGAAAGGGACTTACACCAGGCTCAGGATTTTTTTTTTTTAATGCTATTTGTTCGGGGCGTCAACCCATGTTGATCTTTTGCCTCTACTGGCACCATATTGTATGAACCTGCCTATAATTGGAATGGCGGTGGTGTGGAATGTTGTGTGTGAGGAAAGGAAGATTAAGGATGTCACAAACACCCAGTCCCCAGGCCAGGGATATTAATCATTACAATTAAAAAATCCCTGACCCAGCCGGGAATTGAACCCTGGGCCGCCGGGTGACAGGCAGACGCGTTTTCCCCTACACCGCGGGGCCTGACAGGCTCAGGATGTATAATATTCCTGTTGGTCAGTGGGTTGTCCAAAATGTGAAAATGAATCGTAAAAGATTCTCTGCAAATTATCAGTTTCATTTATATCCGAGATCGTAATCTCTGGCTAACAATGAATTTTCCAGCAAAAGTCTTTAAGTATAACTTTGTTATTTTATATAGGCTACTAATTTTTTTGTTCTGTAAATTATGTATTCCGGACCTTCGTCACCTTCACTAGAGGACAGATGATTTATTTCTAATGTATCTTACCTATTCTGTTAATAGAACCAGATGTAATTAATATAAAATGATATTAAAATTTAAACTCTTGCTGTGAAACTAACATTTTGGAGCTAAGATTTGTTTTTAATTAGCAGTGTTACATACTTTAGATCCATCACCATTTGAAGGGCATTGAATACTCATACCCATTTAGGGTGTAATTTTTTTTAAAGAAGAATATTTATGAAATCAAAACATTATTTATATATGTTTGGGGTTTGTGTTTATCTGGAAAACACAGTGTGACATGCTTTTAATTTCTTGTCTGGTGACTGTGGCTGAATTCCTATTTTTCACTCTGTTGCACTTTGTAATGCTTGTTGCTATGAAATTCTAATTTCCATCTTCTTTCTTTTGTCTAGTGAATGGTTTCTAACACTTGATCATGCCTGTTTTACTGTTGAATCTGTCACGTTAAAAATAGAATGTAATTAGTTGTTTGCTCATGTTTGTCAGTATTTGCTACTGTTTGTTCGCTTCTTCATTTCTTTGCATGACTCTTCTGGACATGTTTTGGCATGTCTAATTTTTCCAGCATCACTCAGGTTTATTTTACAGAATCAAAGAGCTGAGTTACAGATGGTTCAATAACAGACATCATTGGAGTAAGAGTTTCCTCTTATTATACAGTAGAACCCTGTTTATTTGCAGTTTATCCAGACTGATTATGTAGGTAATATTTCTACATTAAATTCATCCTTAAAAATGATCTTTTTTAATATAAGATTAATGAACTTATAAATTTATATTAAACTTATAAATTTCATTGTAAGACGATTAGGTTAGCTCTTGAGAATTTGTTGATGCTGGCACCACGATCTAGGGGTAGCATTTCTGTCTCTCACCCAGAGGTCCAGGGTTCGATTCCCAGCCAAGTCAGGGAGTTTTACCTGAATATAAGGGCTGGTTTGACGTCTACTCAGCCTTCGTATTGCAAGCTGTCCACTTCATGGCCGTATCGATGAGTATAATCAACAAATTAATCTAAAAGGCCACCTAATCGATACTTTATTTCTTTTGCCTTTGGCAAACTTAAAAATACATTAACAAACACAGTACATGTTTCGACCACTTAGTGGTCATCTTCAGCTGTATATAATAAATCTTAGATGATAACATTTAAAAGCAAGCACATTGGATCTTAAAACTATATCCCATGGGAATCTAAAAACTATTGTTCTAGATGCTTTAAATGAAATGGAAGATGGGGGGGGGGGGGTAAGGAGATTTATGTGAATGATACTTAAATTACAGTATCGTTTACAATTGTGTTTAAAAACTTAAATGATGAAAAACATAGACGGGTTGAGCATTGGTTGCTTGGTAGGCCAAGGCCCATAAGGGCGGTAGGTTGTTGAATTTTTTTTTCCTCCCTTCAGAATTTTTTATAATGTTCCAGGGAACAGAAGGTTCTGCTTGTGTAGGGATCAATGACTTCAGCCGGTGGAAGCAATGCAACAATGATGTAGACTTCCAAATGAGACAAAGACATTATTGCTGCTTACTCAACAAATTATAATGTAGAAATTGATGGTAATTTGACGACACAATTATATAGCCAAGAGAGCGCTTTTCATTCAGAACGATCCTTGAAAAATGTGTCAGTATACTTAAAAAAGAGCAACGTGACACGGCACTGACTTAAATGGTGGTGAAGCA
The DNA here is from genome assembly GCF_040414725.1 of Anabrus simplex. Lineage (NCBI taxonomy): Eukaryota > Metazoa > Arthropoda > Insecta > Orthoptera > Tettigoniidae > Anabrus > Anabrus simplex. The sequence continues at coordinate 175,729,298 of NC_090279.1, read as the reverse complement.
TTTGCGAGACTAGGCAACATGTGAGCATCACTTAAAGCTGAAACAAAAGAAACTCACAGGCTTAACTGAAATTATTAACAGTACTCTAAATTTATAAATCTCATTTTTGCCCCGTATTGGCGTCAACTCAACCAAGATTAGGTTGAATGGAGAATCCCACCTTCCAATACTTGTTTGTTTTTATTGCTAGTCTGTGTAATGACGTAACATAATCCAGCTTAAAATCTAATTACATTATTTTAAAAGTACATGTTTCATTCCTAATGTGGAACATAAAATCAACCTCAACTTTGGTTATTCTTTAGGAGTTTCCCCCGATCATCATATTTTAAATTTTACATTTTAAGTCTATCCTCAAGATATTAAAAGTACATACTTCTCCAGCTTTTGAAGAAAGAAGATCCCTTACGCCAGATATTTTATCTCAAACTCGGACATTTGACTTGTTGAGGTTTTAACCCAACATGAAGGAACATTTTATCTTATCATCATCATCATCATCATCATCATCATAAGTGTTTTTTATTTTGTTTATGCACATTTTTAAATCCTTTTTTAGCTGAAGATTTTCCACATTAGGAATGAAACATGTACTTTTTAATAATTTAAATAATATAAACTGGATTAAGTTACGTAATTACATAGACTAGCAATAAAAACAAATAAGTATTGGAAGGTGGGATTCTCCATTCAACCTAACGCTAGTTGAGTACTCTAAATGAAGTAGAATTTATACTGTATTCCATTTATTGTTATGTTTAGCTATATCTTTACAAATAGTACAGAAATAATTCAAACAAGATTTTTGCTCCAGCTCAAAAGTCTAAGAAGTAAGATAGAAAACTTTTGTCCAGTGGAGCGTTAATTGGAAACGAGCCCATAACGCTGACAGCATTTCCTCGCTGGATAGCAATTACTATCCACTGCCTCAGGAGTTCCGTTGAAGAAGAGTCTCCAATAATTGCAAATAATTGTTTGCCAATATCTGAAATAAGATTTTTAGCCTCTTGACCTCACATCTCCATCGTTTCGACTGCGAATGCCCCGAAGATGTAGTTTTGTCACTGCTCTATTTTTTGTCCTTTTATTGTGCACGGCCAATTCCGCAGCAGAACTGGCAGCCTTGCATGTGTGAGGCAAATAAGATGGTGCTGAAGTATCAACACATGTGGGATCCCGCGGGAGAGATCTGCCTTTGTTCCATGGGGACTAAAGTCAGACCATCTGGACGTTTTCCATCTGTACTTTTAACAGTGTTGAAAAAGTACATAAGATGTGCAGTAAAATATGTATAATTTATTTTATTTATGTTACTAAAGAATTTTCTGGATTATCTGGATTTTTCAGTCATTCAAATTGAATCCCATTATCATTTGAACTGGATAAACAGGTTTCTACTGTACCTGAATCTTAGTGTTTGAATGTAGTAGAACTCTTGTGTTATCCTAGCTTTCTGTTTATGACAGTTTGACAATTTCATGAAGGTCTTCTCTTCTGTATTCGTGTGGCATGCATGTATATATACAGAAAATAAAACAATGGTGTCTGAGATTTTTATATTTATCTTTATATTTATTTTTATTTCAGGAAAATGATCATTATGGTAATGTACAGGGAAAAATTAAACTTCATTTGTATAGAAGATAGATCCTACTCTTCAAACTAAGAGGAATCTGCTTTGTTGAAGCTATGCATATATTAGCATAAATGAATAGTACAGTTATTAGAAACTTATTATGAAGAATAACTCATTACATGGGGTATGAAAACAGAACTATGTTACTGAGGAGCATCGGAACAAAAACCAATAAACCAAACAAAGCCTATATTACAGAATGTAATAAACAATAATAAAGTTAACATTGATGTTTTCACGACCCATACTTGTAGACATGATATAGGCTTTTGGGCTTATGCTGTGTCAAAAAAACAAGGTAAAACTCTTTGCGTTTCGCAGAGAACTTAGGCTCCATGTGTTCAGAAGAGAATGTCGACTGTTCACGAGGAAGACTTCTCCAGTGGGTCAAGGAACATCTTAATTGAAGCTTAGATGGTGTCGTCACCTCCTGCATACAGTGAGCCATCTGGTGACCAATGAACTTGCCACTTACGGTATATATTTAACAGTTCATGGTTAAACTGTAATACTTCCATTCCCATGCATTGTTATTTCATCCAGTCCTCTTTAGCAGCACGTTTCTTTCTTTATGTGGTAATTTAATTTTCTGTAATCCTTTTCATCATTCTTCACTAACCTTCGTCGTTCCATTAGTTCAAGAATATAATTTATCATCCATTTTTATTTTTCTTCTTAGTGTACATTATTTTGAAGAAGTACTTTAGTCTGACCTTTAAGTTGATTTCATAATTCATTTGCTGTTTCACAATTATTGGTCTTGTTTGTTTTGTTAAAGGGACTTTTTTCTCCCAAGTTTCACCACTTTTACAATAAGCAGTATTTAGTACTGATACTGGGATTGGCAACCCTATCGTAACAACAGTCTAAAAATGAGTGATGTTATACCATTAACACCCCAACCTGGCAGGCGCTGGAAAAGGGAAAATTTTAGCTGTGAGCTTGCATCCGGGAGATAGAGGGTTTGAACCCCGCTGTCAACAGCCCTGAAGATGGTTTCCCATCGTTTCCCATTATCACACCAGGCAAATGCTGGGGCTATACTTTAATTTAGGCCACGGCCGTTTCCTTCCTGCTCCGAGGCCTTTCCTATTCCATTGTTACCATAAAATCTTTCTGTGTCAGTGCGATGTAAAAAAAAAAAAAAAAAAAAAAGATCTGTAGATGGACTCGTACATTAGCTACCAGTGAATTATGATCCGAGGGAATGTCTGCACCTGGATATGTGGTGACACTATTAATGGAATTTCTTAAGCTCTTATTTATCAGAATGGAATCAGTCTGGTTTCTTGTTGAAGCAGCTTTGCTGGATTTATCGGTTTGTGATCAACTGTTGCAATTCAAACAACTTTAGCATGTTTTGATTTTTTCTTTACGAGTTGCTTTACGACACACCAACACAGATAGGTCTTATGGCAATGGTGGGATAGGAAAGGGCTAGGAGTGGGAAGGAAGAGGCCATGGTCTTAATTAAGGTACAGCCCCAGCATATGCTTGGTATGAAAATGGGAAACCATGGATTAGCATATTCGGGACTGCCAACTGTGAGGTTCGAACTCACTATCTCCCAAATGAAAACTCACAGCTGCGCACCCCTAACTGCCAGTTCGCCCAGTTTGATTTTGATTGAATGTGTTTGTGGTATCATATGTATTTCACCCAAAACTCCTCCCCAAACCACAAAAACATGAATGCAGCAAAAGTGAATTTATTTGGTTTTGTTCCAGTGCTCCTAAGTCACTATACCAAAATCAGTGACAGTGCTCAGTGTTGTTGTTGTTTTTTTTTTTTTTTTTTTTTTTTTTTTTTTTTTTTTTTTTTTTTTTTTTTTTTTTTTATCAATAGGAAGTATTTTTATATGCTTACAGAAAATTGGAAGGAGCAGTTCATTAGAAATATGTCATAGAACATTAGTCATAAAATAAACTGAAGTTTTCTCCCTCAGCACCTACAAATCTTAAAAATGCCTCCATGGTTGGAACATTTTTCAGCTTCTGCTGTATCTATTATTGTATATCTTTTTTAAAAAATATATATATAAAAATATGTCTTATGCCTGGGGGTAATCTGAAAATGTGCATTATGGAAGTGTAATCCTAGCAACCGTACAGGCTATGATGTAAGGGATGGATGGATGGCCAGACAGTATTACCTAGCAACCGTGCAGGCTATGTCTTATGGTTGGTCGTCATCTGAAATTAGCAGCCGTTGCTTGATGGTGATGACCGAGAGACATATTTATGATCCTTTGCTTTTTGCAAAGGAAAAAGTTTTTAAATTCAGTTTGCAAGGAGACATCAATATACAGGGTTTCGTTAGAAGAATTCACCAAAGTTCTTTGAACTGCTGCCTGATACAGACTCTTCCTGAAACTTACTGTGTATAATACTTTATCTCCAAAGCATGCCTTCACATAAGTTAAAAAAAAATGTATTGTGCCATTTGTTGTTGATTGTTTCTTCTCTCCTGTGAGATTTGCTTTCTTCCTCATGTCAGTTTCTAAGACAATCTTACTTTGCTTTTCGGTTATCTGTTCCATCTGTTTGGTGTATTATATTTAATTTGCAAAGAAAAATCATTGTTTGTGGTATATTTTGAGCATGTTTATGGATTGCATTTTTCATTCTTTTTTGTCAACTGAATGCTGTAGTGTAATGTGATGTGTTCATGAGGCAATGTTACAAAAAATGGTTTAAGAATATTTAATTTTCTTTTACATTTTAAGGAAAGATCAATAGTGGGAATTAAAATGATGAAAATCAATGCAGTTTTAGACCATAGAGAGATTGTCAGACCATATTTTTGTCAAATAATCAAAAAGTGTTTTGAGAGGAATAAATAGTTTTGCTTAGATATGTTTACATAGATCTAAATAAGGCAATATGACAGAGTACAAAGAGAAAATACATTGGCCTTGGTAAGGAAGTGTGGAATCAGGAGTAGGTTATTTACTCCCTCCTCCGTCCTCCCCTCAATGGTTCTACAGCCCTGATGGGCTAGGATCAGGGGCTGTGAACTTTGGAGCATGCGTTGGCAACCCCTAGCTGAATCTGGTATTGGTTCCACTTGTGCCAGGCTCCTCGCTTTCGTGTATCCTATCCATCCTTCCTTAGCCAACTCTTGTTCTTTTCCTACCTTGACGTTGGGCTGGGAATAAGAATGTGGGGACTGCAGGGTCGGTTTGGGATTTTTTTTTTTTTTTGACAATCGAGCCACAGTGAAAATTGATGGTAAAATGAGTTCTTGGTTTAAAGTAGTTGCTGGAGTTAAACTAGGCTGTAATCTTTCAACTTCTTCAATTCCCGTTTCCAGTGTTCTGGGTCGGGTTGTGAATCAAAGACATCCACAGTTTTCTATTTTTCACCATTCTCCGAGGACGAGACCAACAGGAACTGCGCATCATTTTGGGGAACACCCTAACCGTTCCTGAGTCCTCGACTCACTCTGTCATGTTATAGTCTGTTAGAATGATGGGCTCATCACTCGCATTGGCATTTTATATCTACTGCCTGGATTTTTTTCAGGTTGCCCCTAACATGGAGTGCAGATGATGCTAGATGGACTTTTGTGCTATTACCTCCACGAAGGGACTATCAGCCCTCCTAAAGAGCCTCATCTGCCTGAAGCTCCTGTAGATTGTACTCCTATTTATCCCTGAGTCCAGGGCTGCTTCTTCCACTGTCTCTACCTTACCGAAATCTGCCGTTGAGGTCTTCACTCGTAACCCTGAGCTGGGACCATTACCAGATGTTTCACACCGGGTCAGTGTGCTCTGGGAGATTCACACAGCACAGAGGAAAGGGTGCCACTCCCTGTGTAGGGCTGCCTCCAAAGAGGGTCCCTACCTCCTACTTTACTGTTCATAGTACATATGGATTCCCCCCAGCCTTTTCCCAACTACATGTGGTCAGCATTTCGTAGTATAGATTTTGTCTAGTTTTACGGCTGGATACCTTTCCTGACGTCAACCCTGTGTGGAGGGCTGTATTCACCATTGCTTGTTTCTGTGCGGTTATATGTAAATGAAGCTGAGCATTAAGGCGAACACTAACACTCAGACCCCAGCTGGAGGAATTAACCAGGCATGCTTAAAATCTCCAACCCAACTGGCAATTCAACCCAGGGCCCTCTGAACTGAAGACCATTACATCAACCATTCAGCCAAAGAGCCGAACACGTGGATCATCTCCTGAAAGGTATAAAGTGGCAGGGAGGGATTCAGTTAGGTGGAAATGTGGTAAGCAGTCTGGCCTATGGTGATGACTTGGTCTTATTGGCAGATTGTGCTGAAATCCTGGAATCTAATATCTTAGAACTTGAAAATAGGTGCAGTGAGTATCAAATGAAAATTAGCCTTTCCAAGAATAAAGTGGTATCAGTAGGGAAGAAACCTAAAAGAATTGAATGACAGGTTGGGAATTCCAAACTGGAATAGGTAGATCATTTCAATCATTTAGGATGTGCATTCTCCCAGGTTGGTAATATAGTGAGTGAGATTGAATCAAGGTGCAGCAAAGCTAATGCACCGAGCTTGCAGTTATGATCAGTAGTATTCTGTAAGAAGGAAGTCAGGACACAGACGAAACGATTTTTACACCGGTTTGTTTTCCGACCAACTTTGCTGTACGTGAGTGAAAGCTGGGTGGACTCTGATATCTTATTAGAAGTAACAGCCATGAATGTAGCGAGGATGATTGCTGGTACAAATGGGTGGGAACAATGGCAGCAGGGTACTTGGAATGACGTGATAAAGGCTAAGTTGGAAATGAACTCTGTGCATGAAGCTGTATGCATAAACCGGCTTTGGTGGTGTGCTCATGTGAAGCGAATGGAGGAGGATAGATTACCCACTAGAATAAAGGACTCGGTCTTGGAGGGTAAGAGAAGTGGAGAGAGACTCTGTTTCTAAAGATTTAAAAGATAAGAGGATAAGGCTACAGAGCTAAGAAAGTTGTAGAGGCATTGAGTTAAATCACAGAGGCTCGCAGACTGAACACTGATAGGCATAACAATCTATAATGAAGATGGATGGATTTTCATTGTTGGATCCAGCTGTGAGCTAAGAATACGTGACCTGTGCAACGTTTTTTTTTCAGGCCTCATTCATTTGTTTCCTGAAGGCAATGCCTTGGTGATACAACCATTCATCTCTATCTTGCTCTGCTCTTTCCATCATCACGTAACTTCTAAATCCCATTTTTTTCCCCTAGATCTCGTCCAAGTATTTTTTCTAGACCAACCTGTTCTTTTCTTCCCTAGTACTTTGCCTTCAGATATATTGGTGATCCTAATGGCATATCTTGTAAATTTGATTTTCCTACGTTCCATTTATTTTAACAGCTCCCTCTTCTCTTTGACTTCTCTTATGTTCTTCTTTCAGTTTACAGAGTAACAATTTGTTTTAACATGCTCGCCTCAGGCTTCTTCTCTGTCATTTTGCCACCAAGATGTATTATGTGGTTAATGAGGTTGTTTCTGAAGTTATCTCTCAGTTCCACAACTTTCTTTCAAGAAATAAGTCTGTCTTGAATTTCTACTGGTTTTGTATTATTTTCACATAGATCTTTGTGCATCTCTGTTAACCAGCAGCGATGGGTGTACTATTTCTCCTGAAGAATTAGTATTTTAGATGCCAGTCTCTCTGGGTTTATGCTCTTCAGATCGACCTGCTCTTTTTCGTGGTGGTGATCTTTCTGATCCTAGATAATTCCCTATCCTCACACACGTGCAGGTCGCCCATGGGCATCAAGTCAAAAGACTTACACCAGGCCTCTCTGGAGGCCACATGCTATTATCATCATCATCATCATCATAATCTTCATTATCTTGCAATTAACGTTTGTCTTATCTGACTCCTTAAGTTGTTGTTATTAATATTACTACTTTATTGTTGTTATTATTATTATTATTATTATTATTATTATTATTATCATCATCATCATCATCATCATCATCATTCATTCATTCATTCATTCATCTCATTTCAGCCAGTTATGGACCCCTTGTGTTCAAGCTTTCTTGTTTTTAGTTTTGGCTTTTCCTGGAAACCATGGGGTGCTTGCAGTTACTTCTTGAATGGGGCACACTGTAGGATGCCATTACATGTGATCCCTAGTTCTTCAAGATCTCTTTCTAACTCATAGAATTAGGCCCCTTTGATTTTCTTGTCCTGGAAGTAGTTATTGATCCGATAGACTAGTTTGGACCGCCTGTTGCCATTTCTTGATGGATACAGTATTTTTGTATCCGTCTCTTGGCACAGGCCAGAGCAAAGTGTAGCTTCCACCGAAGTCCCAGTCTCATCCATGGCTGTGACAATATGGAAGCTGCTGGGGTATGGGTGGTGCTGAGTAATGACATTTGGAGCACTACTAATGTCTGAGTGTTATGAAAGGTGTTGCTCATAGGATCAGTCATGCTGCAGTAGCACCTTCTGGTCCAGTGAAGAAAGCAATGGCAAACTACCTCACTCCTCATCTTACCTAGTACACCTCATTTGGCTCTGCCATTGGTTTTTGTAGTTTTTCTATAACTGCATTGCCTTTGGTGGTGCTATTTGAGGATCCAACCAGCCTCTGGGCTGATGACCTAACAGACAGACAGACTAGTTTGGGAGGGTTCAGTCGCGTCGTGGGTCCATAAAATGTGATCCTTTCTTTTCCAGATGATGACTGTTATCTTCTCCACGTAATTGTTTAGTTCATGACTGTACCGCCTTCTGTATTCACCATTTTCTTTTGACAGGGTCCGAGATTATCAAAATCTTTCTCTCTTTTGTGTCCAGTTTTTCAGTCAGGCCTTTCCAATCCATTGTGAGATATTCCGCAGCATGTAAGACCTGCGGTTGTGTGCCACTGCAGTAGTACCTCAACTTCACATTGAAGGACGTTGACCCTTTGTTGTAGACACCGTTAGTTAGCTGGTATGCCCTTTCCATTTTGTTCATACCTGATGCGAAGGCTTTTTTCTCAGAGACATTGTGTTCTATCCACTCTCCCTGGCAGTTAAACTTTTCTGCTCACTTGATTTTTCCTTATCCCGACTGTAGCTCTGTGGGCACCGGTTTGATGTTTGTTATGAATTCTTTTGTCTCAAAGGAGATTTGGAGTCCTGCCTTCTCTCCTCGTGCCCTAAGCTGATTACTTTGCTTTGTTGAGGAAAGGTATGGGAGATCATTTGCAAATGCTAGACAATTTTTTTTAAATTATTATTATTATTATTATTATTATTATTATTATTATTATTATTATTATTATTATTATTATTATTATTATTATTATTATTATCTTACCAAGGGAGTTGGCCGTGCAGTTAGGGCCGCAAAATTGTGAGCGTGCCTTCGGGAGATAAGAGGGTTCCAACCCCACTCTTGGTTGCCCTAAAGATGGTATTCTAGGGCTGTACCATAATTAAGGCCACGGCCATTTCCTTCCCACTCCTAGCCCTTTCCTATGCTATCCATTGTTGTCATCTGTGGCAGTGCAACTTAAAGCCAGTTGTAAAAAAGATATTATCTTTCTAAAAAATAAATAATAATAATAATAAATAAATAATAAATAAAAAATATTTAAATAATTTAGAGAAGCCCTTATTCGAATGTTTGCTATATGAGTCATGTTTCACCATTTTAATTATTTTTAATAAACTGGCAAACTGTTTGGTTTTTCAGTCTGTAAGCATCTGGAAGAATATTAAGCACCTCCGAATTCTCCTTCACAACTACTGCGTATTTGGTTCTCCATCCCATACTTAAAAACATGAAATTCAGAATCGAGTCCTCAACTCCCACTATTACCTTTTCTTCACTTAACTGCAAATTTATTGCCAGGCTGTTGGCATTCTTCAGACCATATGGCGGGCAGATACGTCTGGCGTTATCATGTGTCGAAGTTCACTGTACAGTGTCACCGCACAACAGCCAGTCCACAAACTTTTGGTCTGAACTGATGTACTTTTACACAAATTAGTACTTCTAACGTTGTATAGTCTTACACCCTCTTTTGTCTTTGCCTTGTGCAACATTATTTTTGTTTTAACATCTCTGTTTTTCTGCTTGTTTCTACTTATCTCTTACAATGTGTAAATACCCAAGGACCTCTCTGAACTGCTTTAATAATAAATCTTGCATGTTGAGATTCCAGTGTTCTTGTGCTTTTATGTAGTTGATGCCATTTCTTCTTTCTAATTTGAGAATGTACTAATTAACTTTAGGAGAATTAATAGATGATTTATCATATTGTTTTCATTTATCGTAGGTATTGTTAAAAATAAAATACTGTCTGTTTTATCACTCTAATTTATTTCAGGATGACCCAGTAAATGGACATGCATATATACACAAATAATTCTGTTCAACTATGAATTGCCACACCCACAAAATGTTGGCTATTTACAAGTTTCTGTTCTTTTCACACAGCAGGGAGTCCTGGCTCGTTGGAATTACCTGAGAGGGCTTTTATCCTATTGGCAGGCTCGCCTTACTTTCACTTCTCCAAGTTTAATTACCCCACACTGCAACTGCGTGCAGACAGCTAGGTTTGAACGCAGGGCTAATGGCCACACAACACACTATGACTGTTCCTTGGTTCGACCCCAGAGACAGTCCAGTAATTCACACAGTCAGAACAACTGAACAGCAATAGCTCAACAGTGTTAAACAGCAGGGCAATACTCCGCATAACAACAACCGTTAGCACTGTTCCAATTGCACTCGTGATAGCTGCTCCAGTCGCTGATTCTACGATGGTCCTAAGTCCACAAAGATGCACACACACGCACACACAGTACTCTAAGGCAGTACACACTCTTCCATTCCATATGTTGTGATACTCTGACTCTGGTGGGACAATGACGGCAGCCAGCAGCTACACACTCAACACTCTGATGCAATAACAACCCCTCGTTAAGATTCCAGTAGCAACCAACACTGCTGTCACCCTCAGCCCAAACACCGAACCCCAACACACTGAGTCCAACTCTGACTCCAACACTGACTGACTGTTCGTGGCTAGCAGAATATTTGCATTGTGGCTAGAGATGGAAAGTTCTCATTGCACCTCAGAAACACGCGGGAAACCAGACAAAGTGAACAATACACTGAAATGCCGGCAATAAGCTCCAGACCAGCAAGGAGATATCCAATCGTCTGACTCACTAGTCCCTTTAAAGATAAAAATTTCATTGTTCCGTATTGACAAGTATCACAGTTAAAATTGAAATAATAAATAAAGAGGTTCAACCTATTCAATACAAAAGAATAAGGAATGCAGTGATTACATTCTTATTTAATAAATAGAAGTGGTACCGGTTTTGACCCTAGTCCAGGTCATCATCAGCCGATTAAAACATGAAAAATAATGCATAGGAAAAAGAAAATAAAAGATCAAGTTCACTCCGGATCAGTAGAAGAGGCAATATAAAAATGGCAGGGGTAGACACTGTAAAATTCAGAAGAAGTAAAATGTAAGTCACTTAAAAGAAACAGTGCGTAATTTTCTGAACAGCAGTATGGCACACGCAGTGTTAGGCAAAGTCTTATAATGTTTATGAAAAGTGGAGAACGGTTAAATGAGCTAGCTTGTATACACTGTCAGGCACAAAGTCATAACACAATCGAATACATATGAAGATCCATAATCGTGCTGAAGCTGAAGATGAGTAAATCAATTGAAGTAACTTGCCAGCTCCCGGTGATCAACACAATATATTCAACATCAGGCACTGTGGTTTCAAACGCCAACGTAAAATGAAGAATAGCTTAATGATCCAGTATTTGCTTCGGTTGCGGGAATGTAAGTATATATAGATACATATAATATAATTCAATATAATTGAATAAGTAATTATGATCCTGTAGAATTTTTTCACGTCAACTGTTCCGAAAATTCTACAGGATCATAATTACTTATTCAGTTATATTGAATTATATTACATGTATCTATATATATACTCACATTCCCGCAACCGAAGCAAATACTGGATCATTAAGCTATTCTTCATTTTATGTTGGCGTTTGAAACCACAGTGCCTGATGTTGAATATATCGCACTGATCACCGGGAGCTGGCAAGTTACTTCAATTGATCTACTCATCTTCAGCTTCAGCACGATTATGGATCTTCATATGTGTTCGATTGTGTTATGACTTTGTGCCTGACAATGTATACAAGCTAGCTCATTTAACCGTTCTCCGCTTTTCATAAACATTATAAGACTTTGCCTAACACTGCGTGTGCCATACTGCTGTTCAGAAAATTGTTTCTTTTAAGTGACTTACATTTTACTTCTTCTGAATTTTACAGTGTCTACCCCCGCCATTTTTATATCACCTCTTCTACTGATCCAGAGTGAACTTGATCTTTTATTTTCCTTTTCCTATGCATTGTTTTTCATGTTTTAATCGGCTGATGATGACCTGGACTAGGGTCGAAACCGGTACCACTTCTACTTATTATTAAATAAGAATGTAATCACTGCATTTCTTATTCTTTCGTATTGAATAGGTTGAGCCTCTTTATTTATTATTTCAATTTTAACTCTCACTAGTCCCTTCCAGCATTTTTCTCATCATTCTGTACACATTTTGAGAGAAACAAAAGGACCTGTTTTCCTTAGCTACCTCCTTGTGTTTGTCATCGTCCTTCACCCACTGCCGAGTATAATGATTGTCTTCCAAATGCATCAAGATCATCAGTCGTGGGTTCTTAGATTGCTAAAGAGACCAATTCTTAAACCACAAGCTATGCCGCATCGCTGGCACACCATCGTATTGTTGTAGAATCTGGGGTCATTTCTTCTCTGATTTTTCCACTCTTTTCTGTGATCTCTTTTATTGGACTTATGCCTTCATTGCTGTTGTTCAGACAGTTGCAGGTCCTCGTGGACAATGTCGAGCAGGCACTACGTCCTTCAAGTTGCCAATGCTAATTAGGCAGTTCTTTATGTTATACCTTATGATTCTTGTCTGTTCTCCCTGATTACGTTGTCCACTCTTCAGTTGAGAATACATCACTAGTTTTGGAAGGCACATGGCAGGTCCATCAAAGTTGATGTTTGAACGTTCCCTCAATGAGTGTGGTTTTGACCTCTTCTAAGGCACTGGAGTTCATTCGACAGTCTACTAATGTGACTAACTCTTTTGGCTATAAATTGGAACAAACAGACTTGTGTTTGTTTGTTTGTTTCTTTATTTCTTCCTTCCTTTCTTTCTTTCTTTCTTTCTTTCTTTCTTTCTTTCTTTCTTTCTTTTTTTCTTTCTTTCTTTCTTTCTATATTTATTTATTTATTTATTTATTTATTTATTTATTTATTTATTTATTTTGCATGTCTGGAACATGAAATGACTAATCTTTGTACATAAATTTTAAAAATAATTATTTGCAATAATGATGGTAAATGTGAATAGAAAACAGTGACAAATGCATAATTCATTATGTTGTGAAGCCCAGAATTTAACAGTTCAGATAGCCTTATCGCTTAGTGCAGCATTTGGTCTGTTCATGAATGGGCAAGACCAAGCTGATTGTATTTCTGAAAATATCTAAACAGACCTTCCTGTACATCAACAACACAGTTGTTCAGCAAGTGTCATCGTTCAAATATCTTGGGACTACAGTGACTGAGAATTGTGATCCCAAGAATGAAATCGGGATTGGGCAACCCAAAAATTTGTTCAACAGTATGAGTGCCCTATTCACCAGTAGAGATCTCAACCTTCAGCGCTGAGTTTGGATGTTGCGATGCTACGTTTTCCCTGCCCTTCTTTATGCTTTTGAAGACTGAACGCTCAGCCCTTTGCTGGGAGAGGTGGGTGGAAGTTTTCGAAATGTACTTGTACAGAAGAATGGGTAGAAAGGAATGAGGAAGTTCTCAACTTGTTAAATAAGAAAAAGGAAGTTATCGGTCATGGGTTCTTAGATTGCTAAAAAGACTGATTCTTAAACTGCTAGCTATGCTGCATCACTGGCACACCATCTTATTGTTGTAGAATCTGGAGGTCATTTCTTCTCTGATTTCTCTCCTCTTTTCTATGATCTCTTATCGGACTCATACCTTCATTGCTGTTGTTCAAAAGGAACGAAAGCTCAGGTATGTTGCTCTTCTGTGGTTATTTAGCCCCACCTTCTGAGATTGGTTTTACAACAGAACGTCAGTTCTGAATCTATTCATTGCCTTCTAAGTGTATATGTACGGTTATAACTAGAGCCCTGCACAGATGCGGATATCCGCATCTGCAAAGTTAGTGTCTTGGCGAATACAAACTGTATGGCAGTGCGGATAATTTTGTTGATAATTTCTAAATAATGAAGTTTATTGATTTTCACTCAGATATACTCTTACTTTTGCTTGTGGTTAGGCGACCCTTGACAGAGGTATGGGCGAATGGTGATAAAGAGCCTTGAGACCATAAAGCCGTAATTCTGACCTGAACCTACCCGCAATTAATGGAAGGAAGGAACAAAGGTCAATACATCGGTGTTGTCGCAAGAGAAAATCTCTCATGAACCTGTGACTCTGGCATTCTGGTGCCAGGTGTCAAGCCTATTATATTATGTTAACAGATCTATCAGCTTCAATACCTTGGGTGTAATATACTGCAGTTAAATATTTACAATATCCACGGATAACAATTCACAGATGCGGATAACCATTTGCGGGTGCGGATGAAGGAAGTGTGGATGCGGATATTATTTTGTATATCCACGCAGGGCTCTAGTTATAACCAGCAGCAGATTTCTTTTTGACAGTCCTCCAGGGATCTTCGTATACCAAACTGTGCCACCACTGGTCTACTAGTTGAGCTCCAGATGATGACAGTATTGGCTGTGCTGTCTGTAGAAAGCTCTTTCTAGATCTCAGTATCGAAGATTGAGGTTCACATCTGAACATGGTTGATGAGGATTGTTTTCCTGTTTCTTCTTCTCGACGTTTGCTACCATTCTTCATCTAACGTTGCAAGTTACTATGCCCAACAGACATTAAATTTTATTGACTGGAGTTGCTTGCAAGCAGCCCGTTAAAATTTAACGTGTTTCATTTAGAACCTTGCTTTGATAAAAAATTATTTTCATAAGAAAACTTTAATTTATGAAGTAAATTCAGGTATCTCAATCATAAATATATCAGTGTTTCACCCCAGTGCAGCTTGGACTCATCCGTCGGAAACCGCACCTCTCCAAGACACTGGCTGGCTAGTACACTGAAGCAGTGGTACCAGCTATTACAGATTTTTCATATTTATTACATTTCCCCTCACGATTACGGCATTACAGTCAAAGGAGACATTATTACGGAAAGCGACATTAACACGAAAAAGTAATTTTCTCTGTAAAAAGAAAGAAGGAAGTATGTTCAATCCTTTCGAACGTTTCTGGTCAACCCTCTATGTTTCAATGCTTGTGAGTTGGCTAAGATACTTATTCGATCGTCGCTTCCTTTTGCTACCCATAAGCATTGTGAAATTCATTGTGAATGAAGGACCTCTACTCTGCTCTTCTCTACTATGAAATCTTAAGAAGTACAGTCATTTTTTTTGCAGCAGTAAATGTGCCTGACAGTAAATCTCCCTCAGAAAGAGAGAGTTTTCAGTTTTGATAGAAAAAAATGAGACAGAATTGAGGCCTACATTAAGTACATCTACAGTACACTGGAATTGTTTATGGTTCAGAAGACAAAAATGTCATCACGGGGAGGGGATTTGTTGCTTCAAGAAAACTTACACTGAAAAGCAACTGCTGGGTGCGAAACAAGCTTTAAAAAAATGTTTTATCATTGAATTAACAGGTAGTGTGCAAATGTTATTGTGTAATATGATATCCTTTAGGATAGACTGCTCTCGGGAAGGGTAAATGGGGTGTCATCATCAAGAAGAGAGGAGCATGCTTTGGACTTGACTCAAAAATTTTCTGAGGGCCGGAGGGCGATTACTGATAACCCAATTAAGAGGTTGGTATCTCTGCTGAAGCCGTCCTGGGCTAGGGGAGATAATTTCTCTCCACTTGCTATATGTGTCTTCCTAGGCTTCTGTGATCACTTTGCTTGGCGTGAGTGAAAAGTTTGGCAGTAGAAACCCAAAGTAAGAGCAGATGTGTCGAGAGTGTGCTGAATGTGCTCCTCGTAAAAGGTAAATTATTTTTCCGGACTGAGTGGTTCAGACGGTTGAGGCGCTGGCCTTCTGAACCCAACTTGGCAGATTCGATCGTGGCTCAGTCCGGTGGTGTTTAAAGGTGCTCATATACGTCAGTCTCGTGTCGGTAGATTTACTGGCTTGTAAAAGAACTGCGGGACTAAATTCCTTTACATTGGCATCTCCGAAAATCTTCATAAGTAGTTAGTGGGACGTAAAAACAGATTGGAACTCCGGGATCTTGTCGTCATTGTGAACTTTTAAGGAATACGTATCATAACATCCGCTCGTTAATTGTGACAACGCTGAAAAACCATAGTTTCCAAGTATTTGAAGAGGTTCATGGCTTAGTGGACAATAGAAGCCACAGAAGGATCAACATCAAATAAGAAGAGTGGTTACATCATCGAGCCCACTGTCTGCTTTGAAAGCCATAAGTCACAGCCCTCAGATGTCAACCTCGAGAAGGGGAATATTTACCTACCAACAATTCCTTACTACAAGGAGAAATACCAGCTAGAAGAAATCGACATAGTGGGTCTGATGATTGGAGAGAGGGGAACAATTCCCATTTTTGCCGTCAAGTTTTGGAAACAAATGTCTCTGCCAGTTACATTCGGAGAGATTGCCTTCATAGCCTTAAGAGGTTCATCAGCACGCTAACGTCGACGTGTACATTTGCTTTTTTTTTTTTTTTTTCTTTCGTGGTAAACTGAGGAAATGCGATATACATATTTCAGGTTGTTGTGGGCTACAGATGTGCATAATTTCATTCATAGATGATAATCAGAGACATAATTTATATTCGAGGTTACTATTTTTGTGTCCCCCTATTGGAGTGACATATGATTATTAGGTTGACAATGCAACAGAGAAAGTGCATGTCACCCCTACAGGGGTGATGGCCTTTTTACCTTTGTTGTTGTGGAACACTTGTGCTCTGTGTTGTGAGCTGTTGGTTTACGCACCTTTCAACGAGTTCCTTGTAATTTACAGTTTTGTGACAAGAATTTAATTCATGTTATGTGTGTTTCTGTGTAGAGTAGTGATTACCGATAGAGAGATAGAACAACAACTTGAAAAGGGTTCAAGTTCTGAATCAAGTGATGTTGATATTTCGGCTTTGCGATATGATGCTACATTTTCTGAGTCTGAATTGGACAGTAGTTTGTGTATTGAGGACACTAGCAAAGATTCCGGTGCTGCATCGTGTGATGATTCAACCATATCACCAGCCAGTGACAATTACTGGGGAACATTCTCAGGTTTGCAGAAACATTTTTTTATTCACACATAGCCCTGGTTTACAATTTCCTCTGAGTGCTAAATCTCAACCAGTATGTAAGAATAAAGCAATAATAGACTACAATCCACATTATTTTCCTTGCCATTAATAATTGAATTCTGATGGTTGCGTCTGTCAGAGAAATTCCACCGTCTGTTACGCAATGCATAGCGTGCTGAGAAAGGAATGGGCACCGTGCTGCACTCTATGAACCCCTTACGTGAACAAGCTGTGCAATACACAAGGGGTGACATTGTCTTCAACGTGTTAATAATTCTAAGAAATCATTGTTACAATTAGGTTACCATCTAAATTTCTCAAGTACGGTATATCTATTTCTTCTAAAAATGAATATAAAAGTATACTTTGTCGCAAGGCAGCCTCTGCATGAGAGGAAGTATTTCATAAAATAATATTATTTATTAGTATTACATTGTTTTAATTATGTTGTCCAGTGGAACAACTGCATACAAACACAAGAAACATTATTAGAAATAAAAGACATTGAGGTCCTTGCTGGTCATTTATACTTTGATGTCTATGCATCCTGACTATTGCATTGTGCCATCTTAGAGGTATGTGGTACCCCGGGCTATATGGCACCTGAACTCCTCAAAGCAGCCATGGACATTGATGCCGAGGGATATGGACTGGAGGTTGATGTGTGAGTATAATTGGGGTAGTTCTCTTTGTGTGCATGTCATTGATCTTTGCTGCATGCATCTGCATTTCTTCAGATTAAGCATATGTGAATGGTCAATATGTTCTGTCCTTTAACTGTAGGGAACTCACATTGTTACAGCAACAAAATGTTTAGAACTATAGAGTGGGCCAGCCTCAATTAGGCAGTTTTTAATCATTAATAACCAATCAGTCTGAAAATGGGAAAGTTTTAAGAGTGTTTAAGTAAACTCCTCCTTTACATTACTTAATTGTGTGGTTTTTTTTTTTTTTTTAAGGAAATGAGTTTTGTCTTCACGGTCAGGTCTTTATTCATGAACAACCGATGTGATAGTCGTCCAAATGCTGCATGAACAGCTCCAGTTCTCTTCTCCACATCTTGCTCATAGTTAGGATACTACCCAAGTACGAAAAGTGGTCTACCTGCTCCAGTGGAGTATCTGAGATGGAGATGTTGAAGTGTGGAAGCGTTGTGCCTGGTGAGGGTTGTGCCAGGACCTTGGTCTTTTGAACCTTAATGCTTTCATTAATATTCTGATATATGTCACTGCATGCAGCCATGTTTGATTACTATCTGTCAAGCCAGAGAGTATACACTTCCTCTGATGATTGAAGAATACTATTCTCTGCTAGATACTCTTTGATTCTCTGACCTTCCCCAGCTTCTAAATATTCTCAACAGATGGCATTTCAGTCTGTTGTCACAAGTTTAATATAAATTATACACTGTAACATACCTGTATAAAAAAAATAAAAAACATACTATTAAACAAGGAATAAAGATACACACACACACTATTAAACGAAGAATGGTTGGTTTGTTATATATATGTACACCCTCTGTGCAGGGCTTTTCCCAAGGATATGCGATTATTGAAAGATAGCTTTACTAGCTATGTTCAAAATCTAAAAACGGACGTTACTGTGGTATTGTTCAAAGCAAAGTACAACACACAACCCTGTATCACATGCTTGACACATATAATGTTTGTTCAGCTTGTCATTAGCATTGAAGGGGGGGGGAAACAAGTTTTCATTCACATTTGTATCATTCCACTTCTGAAGTCAACTATTCGTAGAAATTGGGTAAACTGTATTCATTGGCAGCCTCCATAATAACCTGTACCAGTGCAGAACTCAACAAACACAGAAAGAAACCTATTTTCGGAGAATCATCACGTAATATATTGTCTACAACACCTGAATTGCATGAGAGAAATGGTGAAGTATTGGAGCAAACTGACCAACAATTCAAAGAAAATTATACATTTATGTCAGAGAAATTCCACCGTCTGTTACGCAATGCATAGCGTGCTGAGAAAGGAATGGGCACCGTGCTGCACTCTATGAACCCCTTACGTGAACAAGCTGTGCAATACACAAGGGGTGACATTGTCTTCAACGTGTTAATAATTCAATATGTTTTTTCACTTCCAAATATGAAAGCAAGAGCTAAAACATTTCCACCTATTCAATAGTCATTTATTGTAACTACGGAATTCACATTATCATCATGCTGAAGCCATATAACATTTATTCATGAACACCCAGTGTGATAGTCGTCCAAATGCTGCATGGGCAGCTCCAATTCTCTTCTCCACATCTCGCTCACAGTTACAGCGCACAGATAGGATTCTACCCAAGTACGAAAAGTGGTCTACCTGCTCCAGTAGAGTATCTGAGATGGTGATGTTGAAATGTGGAAGGGTTGTGCCTTATACAGTCTACAAGGAGGTTGCCATAATTGTCTGCCACAAAACCGGGACAAATACATATTAGCAAATAATTCCTGCGCTTCACTGTACCTACGTGATCTTTGATGTCACTTTTCCCCCCATGTGCAATCAAAAAATAGCAACTGTAAAGAAAAATATTATTTTTAAATTACCAAGTCTGACTTCAGGTAAACGGTAAACCATAAATGAAATTCTTTCATCAATCATTTGTTCTATTTCTTATATAAAAGAATAAAAGAAACTTACTTGCATTGTATAGCAATCTGCTCCTGTACATCAGAGATGTCTTTGGCAATTGGTGTCATATCATCAGCAAACGCTAGACATTCTGTGTCGATACCCCTTAATTTTTTGTCCTAGTCGGTTACATGGTGCAGCTGCTTTTCTGCACTCTCTGACAACTTTTTCCATAGCACAGTTAAATAGCCTCATATTCACTTCTACCTTGTTTTATTGAAGGAAAATCTTTGGCTATTCATCTTTAAATTTCATTTTCCGTTTCGATGCCATGCTTAAAAATGTTAAATATTCACTCATTCAGAATATCACACTGAATTTAATCGATTCCTACAGATTCTTCTTCTTCAAACATAGAATAGAACAAGATTCTTTCCAGTATTCTAATTGAAAACAATCTGTAACACCGGAAGTACGTAGAAAGAAGCGATAATTCGATAGTTTACTTTGACTACTTCATGGATAAGATCGATAAGGTAAAAATTTAATGGATACTTCTTGAGTCTCGACCATTCAATTTACTCGAAGTTTTAAGAGATTGGGTGGGCGTTTAAATTGTATTTCGTTTAGGAGTAAAGGGATTACTTTTTAAAAATCGAGGACTTTTAGTCAGCCGGACGGGACATTATTTATACCACTCTAATCCGGAACAATCCCGGTTTTCCGGGACATGTGGCAACCCTAGGTACATGAATTGTCTCAGGCTGGGTCAAGCCGCCAGATTGACATGATAGCTATACCATCGGGCTCAAGTAAAGGGTTCATAATAGACCCCACAATTATAACTCAATCACATGGTGTACACAAGGAGAAATGTGATATATATACAAACCTACAATTCCATATTATGCTGAGAAATATCATCTGGATTCTACAGAAGTTTTAGGATTGATGATGGGAGCAAGAGGCACCATTACTCACGCATTTCACAACTTTTGTAAGAAATTTAATTTGGACAACCAACTTATTAAGGACATTGGGTTAGCAGCCCTGAAAGGCTCATTAACAATAGTAAGAATTAATTTATACTCTTAGCTATATCTTTGTCCTGTAAGGAGTTCCTCATGGATTTCAAAATTACATATTTACTTATACGATTTTTATTAACTAATAAGCAGGCTATAATATGGTATATTAGTAATTTATAGACTTATTTCATACGACACTTGAAGTTATCAATCAACTTTTTATGTAAGCTTTGTCTTTTTGGCAGTCTCCAAATGGGAGAAGCAGAAATGAATGCATTTCTGTCTCTCTCATATATTCAAGGACTAGTTTTGGTGTCTCACCATTCCGCATCCTTTGGCCCTGCCTTAGGCTATGTCACACGTTCCTTCCCCTCCCCTTCACCTACCCTCTTTTGCCCGCACTTCAATTCAGTTTGGTCCCCTCATGTAAGTGTGATCTAAAACTCGACACAGTTCGCATGCATCAACTTGATGTTTGGGGTGAATCTCGTAGTGATCTCTTTCTTATTCTTCCTTCCTCTTTTTCTTCTAATTCCTTGCATTTACTCTTTCAGATGAACAATTTCAGAGATCCCTTTTGGAAAGCAAACACAACATTCAACACTGTATGCAAGAGTGAATATTGAATATTACATGAATCTGTTTACATTCAATCAATTGCAACTTGGTATTAAGAAGAACTTTCTAGGTGTCATTCATTATTTTAGCTTTCCAGAAGTGCAACCTTTTATATTTGAGACTAAAACTGTGATGAACATTTTAATAATTTGCCCTAACACCAGAATTCAACAAATATAGTCACACGAACCTACATTATTCATCAAGAATATCTTCCATTCAACATATTTTTAATTGTCTTGTATAGAACTTCGATGAGACATTCCTACATTGTGATTTTTAGCTTGTATAACACTTGTTTTATTATTGTATGTCATGACTTGTTTTAACATTATAATAAACTAATAAACTAATCCTGAATACATGTAATTATTGTTACAATAACTAGTATGGAGACATGCACCATCATTGAAGATGATGAGCTATTGGGCAAAAAAGAAGCCTGATGATGGTCTCTGGTGAGACCGAAACTAGTTTCAACAAATATATGTAACTTTTCTAATGTTATAACAAAACAGTATTGAATAGGTGGAAACCTTTTGCTTTTGTTCACTATATTGCTCTTCAGTACAGATTAATATGAAATTTATTACCTATGACCTTCAATACGGATCGTGAAGTTTATTGCTTATGATTTTTTCACCTTCAGCTTCCTCACTGATGTCATTGTCCGCCTTTTCATCGTCACATTTTATCGCAAAATCTTCAACCTCATAATCACTGTCACTTTCAGTGTCCAGAAAGTCATTATCAGCGTCACTATCAACTAAAAAGTATGAATTTCATCATTGCCAAGGCTTCTCCTCTTTCTCAGTGTAGCCATTTTTGTTGTGGTCAGAAGCACAGGTATTATCCGCAAAACTTTCAGTGATACTTCGTTTTACGGGGGTGAGGAGTAAGGAGGGAGCTACTCTGGTATCGGTAATACTGCCAACTGAATGGAAATAAAATCTGAATTGAATCGATAGTATGATCAATCAATATGAATTTTCTAAACCTTTATTATCTTAAGCCAACAACTGTGTCACACACACATTACATAACATTATATAACATTTCTCAATGTGTATCTTGTTCCTAGCATGAATTATCAGAAATATCACTTTCACAGTCGCCACTGCTATCTGCAGTACTATTAATTACAATCTCGTCCATGGCTATTTCCATGACACGGTCATGCCTCGAGTATTCCTTGTCGAGTTCTTTCACCTTTCTGCAATAACCCGCCCAATCTGCGGCAGATACTGAATGGAATGCTTCGATTGTTAGTCGTCGTAAGTTAGCTGGTGACATGTTCCCGTAATATTTTCCTCACTCATGTTCAATCCTAACCTATATTTTGGCTTTGCTGTGTAAACAACAACAGTACGTGAAGTGTTGCATTTATACCGCCAGATGTCTCACGGTAATGCATAATCGATTTATAGATTTTGTGTCAAAGGTTGCCAATATGAATCTTGAAGATAACCGAGGTCTAGCGATTCAACACTAGGGAGCCGAAGTACCACTAAAAGAATCGTGGATAATATGTATTTCATCATTGCAAGGAAACAAAATTGTAACGTAAATACGAAGAAAAATCAACTCTCTCTCCTTTAGAACTTTTCTGAACTTCTGGTGCAACATTTGAACTGATCGGTCGCTGCACGTATTTTTATGGGCTTGGAAAAATGAGCGCTGCAGGAAAAGTTAAATTTATGGGTTGGCATTGATAGGGTTAAAAGAACATAATAAGATTCTATCATGTCTCACTCAATATTTGTAAATATTTATTTTGATCGAGCTTGATAGCTGCATTCGCTTAAGTGTGACCAGTGTCCAGTATTCGGGAGATAGTGGGTTCGAACCCCACTGTCGGCATCCCTGAAGATGGTTTTCCATGGTTTCCTATTTTCACACCAGGTCACGGCCGCTTCCTTCCCACTCATAGCCCCTTCCTGTCCCATCGTCGCCATAAGACCTATCTGTGTCGGTGCGACGTAAAACAACTTATAAAAAATAAATTATTTCTGTCCAAATCCCTAGGAATTTGAAATATATTGATCTCATCTTAAAGGAAGTCCTGCTTTGTTTCCACTCCACCATTCAACGTGAGGTATTTGAAAAACCGTTGCTCTATATTTCTATATAAGTATCCTGATCCTTTTTTCATGCTCTTCTTCTTCTTCTTCTTCTTCTTCTTCGCAAATGGGTCACTTGGGACCACACGGATACAACATATGTTGACATTTCCTACTTGCCCAGTAGTTCTTCATTTTCATCGATTGTTGCAATTTCTGTTCCTCCGATGAAGTATGTCATGTAGGTTTCTTCTCGTCTTCCTCCAATCCCCTTGTGTGAACAATTTTCCTGATTACATTTATATCCTGCAGATTTGGTGATCCTAGTTCATTAAGGTCTTTTTCTACTTGCTTAGACCATTTTGATCTTGAACGTTTGATTTGCAAATATTTTTGTGTTTTATAAGTAAGTCTGTTGTTGTTCATTTCATGATTTTCCTTTCTTTAATCTCTAAAATTGTTCCTTTAAATTTTTATGCTGTAAATTGAGTGTTTCTGAAACATAAAGAGTTTCAGGTTTGGTCACTGTTAAGTAACGACAAATTTTACTATTCCAGGACATGCATTTTTTGTTATAAACCTTCTTTTTGTGTTGAAAAGCAATTTCCATGTTCTGAATTCCGGAGTTTCTGGTTTATTTTTATTGGCATTTTCAGTGACCCATTTACCTAAGTACTTCAATTTCTTTACTTTTGCAGTTTTATTCATACCATAAGTTTAGGAGGAGCAGTTTCGATATTTGTTTTTTCGTATGAGATTTTAAGTCCTATTTTTGCTGCTTGCTCTTCCAGTATAGCAATCTGCTCCTGTGCATCAGAGATGTCTTTGGCAATTGGTGCCATATCATCAGCAAATGCTATACATTCTGTGTAAACACCCTTTAATTTTTTGTCCTTTACCGGGCAAGTTGGCCGTGCGGTTTGGGACGCGCAGCTGTGAGCTCACATCCGGGAGATGGTGGGTTCGAACCCCACTGCCGGCAGCCCTGAAGATGGTTTTCCGTGGTTTCCCATTTTCACACCAGGCAAATGCTGGGGCTGTACCTTAATTAAGGCTACGGTCTCTTCCTTCCCATTCCTAGGCCTTTCCCCTCCCTTCGTCGCCATAAGACCTATCTGTGTTGGTGCAACGTAAAGCAAATAGCAAAAAAAAAATTTGTCCTAGTCGGTTACATGGTGCACCTGCTTTTCTCCACTCTCTGACAACTTTTTCCATAGCGCAATTAAATAGTAAAGAGGAGAGCCTATCGCCTTGACGTCACCTGGATTTATTTCAAACTCATCACTACATCCATCCATAAACTTTACTTTAGCTGTTGTTTCATTCAGTGTATCCTTTATAATATTTCTTGCTTTTTGGTGGTCCAAATTCTGTTGAAACATTAAGTAGGTAGTAGTAAGACGCAATCTATACTATAATAAGCTTTTTTGAAATTGACAAATGTACACAAGTATGAAGGATGAGTTCTCCACCTAATCAATACTTTATTTTACATAGTGTCAATATTATTTACATAAAAGGACAGTATCGGTTTTGACCTGTAAATAGGTCCTCCTCAGCAGTTGAAGATCCTGCTTAATAGCGATTGCACAGAATAAATACTATTAAAGTTAATGTTAAACAAGAATGCCATTAAAATAAACATGAATGCCACTACTCTAAAAAATACTTAAGGTTAATATATATAGATATGGTACAGTTTTGGGGGTTAGAGGGTTTTTTCCCTGGCCAGGGAAGTATTTTTTAGATTAGTGGCATTCATGTTTATTTTAATGGCATTCTTGTTTAACTTTAATTTTAGTAGTATTTATTCTGTTCACTTGCTATTGAGCAGGTTCTTCAACAGCTGAAGAAGACCTATTTACAGGTCGAAACTGGTACTGTCCTTTTATGTAAATAATATTCACACTATGTAAAATAAAGTATTGATTAGTTGGAGAACTCATCCTTCATACTTGTGTGCTTGAACTATCCATACAGACCATGAAGCTAATAGATTATGATATCGACAAATGTGATAACAATTTTTGTTAGATGTGTTTCGAAAATATACTCTAATGTTTTTTAGAGTCAAAATTTGCTCTGCACATGACCTCCCTTTTCTGAATCCACCTTGGTATTCACCAGTTTGGTGGTCCAGTTTATTCTCTGCCCAGTTTAGTAAAATTTGGAGAAAATTTTATATGTGATCTGTAGAAGGGAGACCCCTCGATAATTGTGCGGATTAGTATGACTTCGGTTTTTTGTATGTGGGGTGTATTATCGCCAGTTTCCAATCCTTGAGGATCCTTTCAGATTGCCAAATGTCCAACATAATTTCTTGAATTTTGTAAATTTCCTCCTGCATTTTTCAAAAGTTCTGCTGTTATTTGATATTAATTACTTTTCATACACCCTGTATAAATATTACAGTAGTTTAATACTAAGAGCCCTATAACAGTCTGACACTATCTCATGGGAACAATCAATTGATCAGTCAGTCAGTCAGTGTAGGGCTACAATGTTATCAGTCATCTCTTACAGAGGGTATATTCCCACTGAAAAATGTTTTGCTGTTACCTGCTTCCCCTAATTTCATTGATTTGCAAACTGAAATATTTGCTCTTTACTACTGGTTTATTCACATCTGCTTAATTCTTCTCCTGTGTAAAATAATTCGTGTAGTATAGTTAACAGATGCATGTTAACAGGGTCTATTTTTAAGCAAATTTCTGTATACTATAATAACAAGAACAACTGTACAAGACAGGTGATTTATAATTAGTGTACTGTCGTTGCATTATATCTCTGCCTCTACGTGACCGTTGCAGGTGAAAGGTCTAGTTGCTCTCAGCACATCTGTTCCTGACAACAACTAGACCTTTAACTTTCTTAGAAATGCAACGGTCACGCAGCGGCAGAGATATAATGCGAGGACAGTACTGTATTTTAAGATATTCCTTTACAAGGTAGCCTGCAAGGCATTCTAATAAATGAAATCCAGTTCATTCTGATCTGCTGGGGCTGTACCTTAATTAAGGCCACAGCTGCTTCCTTCCCACTCCTAGCCCTCTCCTCTCGTCTCCATAAGACCTATCTGTGTCGGTGCAGTGTAAAGCAAATTTTTAAAAAAATTGTCAGTCTGATCTGTTAGTTAATTATTGTAGACATGAGGTAATGAGCCCCTTCATACAGTAAGTTCTGACTTTTCAAACTGTATGTTGATAACCTGAAGGAGGAGTGAACTTCAAGGATTTCATCGTCTTCTTCTTCTTCTTTTCTTCTTCTTGTATTCCTTCATCATTGCACTATGCTTTATTATTCTCTCCTCAGAACAATTTGGACCAGGTTTCCTTTTTATTCTTCCTTTTGTTTTTAAAATCTCTCTTTCTACAGTTTCCTCTTATTTTATTTCTTTCTAAATCTTCCTTGACTTCTTGTATCCAGCTCATTGTTGGCTTTTTTTCCCAAAGGTACTTGAATATCTGTTCTGGTTTGTCAATCTTTTATCATCCATTCTATAGATATGTCTAAAATACAGCATTCTCCATTTTTCTATTATATTTTCTATGTTGTGATATATTTCCTTATTACTTCTTAATTTCCATTTATAATTTTAAAAATGTCTTGTGGTTGATTCCAGTAATAATCGAAGAACATTTTGTAAATGCAGAGAAACATGTGACTTACTTACTTACTTACTTACTTACTTAAACTCCTTATGGAGAGTGCAGGGTTGCAACAAAGGAGCATAACCTTGTTCTGTTCTTAACTCTTTTCCTGTTAATCTTCCACTTCTACTGTCCCTGCTACTATGTCATCCTGGGCCTGCCTTTCCTCCTCTTTCCTTGTAGGTTCCAGTCAAGTTCCTCCTTTACTATATGGTTGTCTGCCCACCACAACATATGTTCCACCCATCATAATTTTCTCACTCTCATTTTCTCTTCTCTAGGATTCTCATTAGTCCTTTTCCCGAGCGTAGCATTAAAGATGATATTTGGCCACCAAATCCCCAGTATGTTCCTTAGGCATTGCTGATGGATATCTACAGTTTGTTGTTTTCTGTAGGATGGGACAGCTTCACATTACTTGATTTTTGTCTCCAATTCATTGGATCTTTGTATCGGGTGTTAAGTTGCAAAAGCACTCTTGGCTGTATTAATGCAGCTGTTAACATCCACTGTTGTTTCTCCATCTGCATTGATGATGCTGCTGAGGTAGCAGAATTTGTCTGTTTCTCGGTGGCTTGTTCTCTGAGAGTAAACTCGTGGGTATTCAAATTCTTCAACCTTGTCTCTTTCATGTTTTGAGTCTTTTTGAGCCTCAGTTTCTAAGTTTGTCAGCTTCATCTTCATGTTAGACACAGGTCATCCCCAAAATCCGGATCCTCCAGTCATTTGTTGAGGTTCGACCTTTATTCTTGGCTTTCTAGACCGGAGCCGCCATCTTACCGTCAGATAGCTCCTCAATTCTAATCACATAGGCTGAGTGGACATCAAACCAGCCCTCAGGTCCAGGTAAAAGTCCCTGACCTGGCCGGGAATCGAACCCGGGGCCTCCGGGTAAGAGGCAGGCACGCTACCCCTACACTGCGGGGCCCGCTACAGTCATCACCAGGTCCAGTATAATCAGAATTCTCCTTCAAATTATGCTGTCATTATGACATGTAGAGCATCGAGTGTTGTTTGTTAGACCGTTCAGCAATGTTAATTGGTGTATGCATGTTCGCCCTCCTGGAATTTCTGCATGTTCACATCATAATTTCACAACCACCCGCATTTCATCGTACTCGGGATAAAATACAGTAGAATTCTGCTTGGAATAGCCAGCAGGGTAATGTCTCGTCAGTTGCCCCAGACCATAAAATCACCTTGGTTCAGATTCTTTATGAGCAATCTTTTATTTTAATTAATGTTGTAAACTTCTATATTAACTCCTATTCTGCTATAGCAAGCCTAAAACCATACCTCTTATATCTATAAGTACCTATTTGATCTGTTTGTGCCTATTCTGTATGTTGATTCATAAAATAGCTCTTTTTTTTTTTTTTTTTTTTTTTTTTTTTTTTTTTTTTTTTTTTAAAGGCAATTTATTCCCATTTTGCCATAGAATTGTCACGTTTGCATTCATATAGGCCTGTATGCTGACCTGGCGTAATTCAAGTGCCAGTTTTCTGGGATCCCAGACATGACCGCAAAGCTTCAGACAACAAATGAACCTTTGGTGGAAACTCTCTAACTGTTTGGCAGATTTTCAACATCTTAGTTAAAGCATCAGGTAGTAAATGCCAAACTGCAGTGTGTACTTCAGCGTAACCCGGGATGTAAAACCGTTGCATTGATTGGTAGTATTTTAGAAGGTAATTAAGGAAACTGTGGTGTAGTGGTTAGTGTGATTAGCTGCCAACCCCGGAGGCCTGGGTTCGCTGGGGTGGTACCTAACTTAGGGCCATGGCCACTTCCTTCAGGCTCCTAGCCCTTTCCTGTCCCGTTGTTGGCATAGGACCTATCTGTGCCAGTGCGACATAAAGCAAATTGTAAAAAAAAAAAAATTCAGTTTCAAATCATTACTAAATAATGTGACATTCCTAAGCTGAGTATGCATAATTTTGTTAGTTATATCTAATGAATTCTTGTTTTGTTTCTCTTTCTAGCTGGGCATGTGGAGTCATCATGTTCACCCTGTGAGTATGATTATTATTTTGAAATGCTGACAATAAAAAAAAAAAAAAACGAACTTGTCAACCTGAGAGGATGTGACTGAAATGAGTAATGTATTTGTTGGCTAGCCTGGTGGGCTGCCCTCCCTTCTGGCATCGTAAGCAGATGGTGATGTTACGTAATATCATGGAGGGGAAGTACTCCTTCACATCACCTGAGTGGGCAGATATTACTGGTGAGTTGATGTTTTAAAATACTTATTATCTTCTTGTTAATTCCTTTGTAAGTACATTCAGAGGGTGAGCAAAATAAAACCAGCCCAGAAAATATTTACAAGACTGACACGGAATTGACCCTTGTTAATGAACAGGAGATCTGCCCATCACAGGAAATGCTGGAAACCGTCATTTTGATGCACCAATCGATTGCTGTCACATGTCTGTCTTCTTAGTATAATCTCCTTCCTTTGCCCAGGAGTTTTTGGTAGTGTTGGGTTTACCCAGGTATACCACTGTCTTCCCACTGTCTTCCCATCATATGCATTGTGAAACTAACATGTCAACTTGGTTTTAAGAGATGGTTTCCACCTTCCAATACTTTTTTAAACTCTTAAATTAAAGTTTGAGTTTAATGCCAGTACGGAACCCTACAATGAAATTTATAAATTGGAAACATGTTTCTGCACTTTTTCTGACCTCTCTCTCTCTGACAAAATGCTTGAAACGTTTGTGATGGGTATTGCTCTACACAAGGAAATAGCAATGGTGAATGACTAAAATTCAGTGGAATCAGTTGCTAGTCCTTGAGTAGGAACTTTCAGTTAATTAATGACTGTGTTGAGTGATAGTGCTCGAGTCTTGACATGTTCTGTATGGAATGCTGGGGCTATACGTTAATTAAGGCCACGGCTGCTCCCTTCCCATTCCTAGGCCTTTCCTATTCCATCATCGCCATAAGACCTATCTGTGTCAGTGCAGTGTAAAGCAAATAGCAAATGTTCTGTATGAAAGGTCTCAGTTGCATCTTTATGTCGATAAAATAACAATGCATATAGAACTGTAGAAAACTAAATATAGTTCTCATGCATGACATGCACATATAATTCTCTGCTATTCCATATGAGTTTGGTTGAACTTAACCATGTTGTTGTTTGAGTAATCAGTCCATAAAATGGTTTGATGCAGCCCTCCATGCCACCTTATCCTTTGCTGACCTTTCCATTTCTACATAACTACTACATCCTAAATCTGCTCTTATTTGTTTATCATATTCACACCTTGATCTTTGGCTACCATTCTTACTGCCTAACCTTCCCCAAAAATCAACTGAACAAATCCTGGGTGTCTTAAGATGTGTCCTATCATTCTATCTCTTCTTCTTGTCAAATTTTGCCAAATTAAGAATCTCATAATTGTTCCGTATCGACTTTACAGTAAAGAAATGTAAAGAAGATACGTAATTTCAGTAGTCCACCTTGGTCAGTACATTCAATATTGATTAAGAACACATTTAGATACATGTTTCGTCCCTATTGGGCCTTCGTCAGACTTGAAAAAAGAATTAAAAGTTTACAGGAATGCTCTAGAAAAACACCACACTAGAAGTCCATAAGGAAGAAATTATCTTGAAAGGTTTAACTTGTCATCAGGTAAAAAACACAGACATAATCAAAAATCATAAAGAAGAATATACAGGGTGTATCTGTGATGTTACAAACTTTCAGGGATGATGGAGGACAGCAAATGGATCAATTTGAGATAAGGAACCACATTCTGGAAACAATCGAGTCAAAAGTTAAGCAAAATTCTACTCATTTAAGTCTGTTTTCCTGCACAAGTTTCACAAGCTGCTCCATTTAGAACAAATGTTGAAAATGGCATCCCCCTGCATCAATGCAGCGTCGCACAATGTTCTGTCGTACCCGTTTGAATATCCCCGCTGTCATTTGATCAGCGTCGCAGGCAGCGAGAATTCTTGCCAAGAGATCCTCTTCAGTCTCGACAAGTGTCTGATGCACATGTAGTGTACAGTACAGTCGGAGGTATCAGCTTTAACTTCTGACTGCCAGCCGCAGTGGTGTGGTGGGTACGGCGTTAGTCTACTAATCCCAAGTTAATGGGTTCAAACCCGACTGATGTTGGTGGCTTTAGAGGTTGTTTAAACGTGACAACCCCATATCGTTGGCTTCGGGCGCGTCAAAGAACTACTGCGGAATGAAATTCCAACACCCCGGCGTCTGTTAAGAACGGACAGACATTAAACAAATTGGATTATTAATAACTTTTGACTCAAACGTTTCTGGACTACGGTTCTTTATCTCAAATTGATCCATTTGCCATCCTCCATCATCCCTGAAAGTTTGTAACATCATTACGGATACACCCTGTATAACAAAAGACACTCATTATTGAAGTCTTGTTGAAAAGTATCAGTAGCATCAGAAATATCTTTCTGTGTAAAACTTAGGAAATTTTTCCAGAGCATTTCTATATTTATATTCTTTTCCAAGGCTGAAGAAGGCCCAATAGGGCCGAAACATGTATCTTAATGTGTTCTTAATCAACATTTAAGGTATTGACCAAGGTGGACTACTGAAATTACATATCTTCTTTAAATTTCACCAAATCAATCTCCTCTCACCAGTTTGATTCATTATCTCTTAATTCGTGATTCAGTCTGTTCATCCCACCTTCAGCATTCTTCTGTAACACCACATTTCAAAAATTTCTTTTTGAGCTAGTTATCCATGTTTCACTTCCATACAATGCCACGCTCCAGGCTAAAGTCTTTAAAAACATCTTTCTACTTCCTATGTCAGTGTTAAAAGCGAGCAAATTTCTTTACTTAAGAAAGGCCTTCCTTGCTTGTGCTAGCCTGCATTTTATGTTCTCCTTACTTCTGTCCTTGTTAGTTATTTTACTACACAAGTAATAATATTCATCTAC
This sequence comes from Anabrus simplex, assembly GCF_040414725.1. NCBI lineage: Eukaryota > Metazoa > Arthropoda > Insecta > Orthoptera > Tettigoniidae > Anabrus > Anabrus simplex. The sequence goes on along the minus strand of NC_090279.1, from coordinate 175,697,369 downwards.
TTACTTTGAGACTTCATTTCCTAATTGAATATTTCCTGCATCACCTGACTAATTCCATTCCCATGTACCTTGTATATAACAACTAATCTTTCTCTTACAGATAACATCAGTAAAAATCAATCTATCGGCCAGTATCTCAACCAGAGAAGCATAAGCCTTGGTTAAATTTTGACTGAACTATGTAAATCTCTGTCATTGAGTCTGCATTATATCTGTTATTTTCTAGAACCACCTAAAGACCTCATACGCAAACTTCTTGTGGTTGATCCCAAGAAACGCATCACAATAAAGGAAGCTCTGGAACATCCTTTCTTCCAGTTAATGGTAAATATTCTGTTATTAGCTTTTTTAAACATTTCTTTTGGTTATTCTGTTGTAATTTGGTTAAGATTGAATATATCTTTAGTGCCAGTACAGTAGTTGCTTATGACAGGTTCATTATACAGTTCTGAAATGGATTTAGAAAAAAACAAATACTTTTTGAATAAAAATTTATTATATGCAGTGACTGTTGCACTTGTGGAGTCAGACAGACAGGTAATGATAGTGCTATTTTCAAAAGATAGGGCATACACCTTTATATTACATTGCGCAGAGAGCTCGTTGTTACTAACAATGTACTGTCACCTGGTGAATATGTCTAGTTCAAAGGAGGTTGCAGTTATGACGCGAAAGCCAGTCGGGCAGAAAGAACATGGTAGAGAGAGTAGTGATTTTATTACGCAGATGCTGTGGTGTATTGTTTAGTTTCTCTATTATATAGAAATGATGCCTGTTTTCAGGTTTGCTAATAGAAAAAGTGTACCAGGTGTATGCATAAGTCTTTTCTGGTTTCACTAAGAGATGGCGCCGCGAACAGTGTGCAGCGTATTAATTTGACTACATACATCAGTTTGTTCGTCTGACATTAACCTAGTACAGTTTACGAACTTCATTGTATAGATCCTTATTGATACAGTTAAAATTAAGAAATAATGTTAGGTTTGGTCCACCCAATCAATACACATCACTTTATAAGTGAACTATTTAATTAAACAACATATTAAATATAAATAGGGACATGTTTTCGTCTCTCTTCGTGACTTCAACATCCATAAAATCTCGTGGTAGATTACAAAACTCAAAAATCAGAAACTGAAAAAAATGGAAGAACCCAGTGCCTTTTCAGGACATTTTTAGAAAGGCAAAAGATATAATATAAAAACATTATTTACACAAAATGACTCACTTCTTGCACAAGCTTTTGTTGTCTTCAGTGTTAAAAAATGAAATATAATTTTATATACGTTTCGTATGGATTCAATGTCCATTATTGCTGTCCGTATTTAAAACGGAAGTTCCTTTTGAACTGTGGAGAAAACATTGGAGAAAAAATATACACATATTTATGAGGTAGATTAACACTTCTTGCAAACGGTCTTTCTGCAAAGTTAAATATGAAGGAGCTTACTTGAAAAACGTTGCAAGCATTTCAGTGTGTTGACTGAGGAGATCAAAATTCTGACCTCGGAAAAGGATTGGTACTAAATGCATATCAGAACATTTAAAAGCATTCACTTGTAGAATTTTCTTTCAAACTGAGCTATTCTGGTAGAAGAAATCAGAAGCCTTATGTGACTGCCTGTCATATGCAAAGACCAGCGCTGCATGACGACCATATTTGTGGCTTAAATCTTAAGAATTTCCTTTTTGAAAAAGACAAGGTCTGGAAAGAAAAAGATATAAAAATTAAGAAAAATGGTAAAAACATTTTGTGTTTTCACATTCTGGCCCGATATTTTGTGTTCAGTTCATCTCCATAACTGAGCATGTTTACTCACACTTCGTGAGAGGACTGAGGAGATGCAACATTTGAAGATCCAAGGTTCAAATTCTGGTGCTGATAGCAGCTATTCTAAATGTAGTTTTACCCTGTGTTTTTCTGCATTCCCTCCAGGCAAATGCCGGCACAGTACCTTATTTCAAGTCCTGTGGCACCAACCCTATGACAACAACCAGCTGTAGTTTGAGGAAGCTTTCTTCAAAGGGCTGGATTACGATTAAGTGGCTGCATCTGAACATACTATTCCCCCCCCCCGTTATGATTATCAAAAAAACTGTTAAAATCGTATGCCAATGTTAAAAATAAAGCTACTTCTTTCAGACGAAAACAAAATATAATATATGTTAATTTTGTCCTCCAGAAATGTAGTTAGTTTTTCCATGAGTGAGAAGGTCTATTTCTCCAATTTAAGAAAAATTATGGTTAGTCCATTTTTGCATGCATCTATTCAATTACAGAGTTATCTGACCTTTATTAATATTGGTCCAATCCAACACACACTCCTAGCACTGTTGCGCTGTTACACTGAATACATCTGCAGTGCCACCTGGAACACAATGTTCACATACCAGATGAAACGTTCAAAGTAAACTTCTTCTGCCTGAATACAGACCTCAGACCGTCTTTATACTGAGTGAATGCCTGGTGCAGTGCGTACTATCTGACAGGCTACCAAAATGTGTGCGCATGGAAAGTTGGTTCATCATCAATAGCAGTGAAGCACACGACATACGGTACTAGACATGTCCCCCAAAGGTAAAAGTGCAGGGGGTTCAAGTCAAGAGAGTGAGTTGGCTAAGCAAAGGTCGGATAACTCTGCAATTATGTACTTCTGGAGTTTTGTTCCACCTTGTAAAAGAATATTTAAAAGAATTTCTTTAAATCATTTTTTTCCTAAAGCCACTTCAGTGGCACATCCGATTAGTCATTGACATACTGTTTTCAAAATAGCAGATATAGGTAGTCATTGCCAGTTTGAACAAATGTTGAATAAATTAAATTATTATTATTATTATTATTATTATTATTATTATTATTATTATTATTATTATTATTATTATTATTATCATTATTATTATTATTGTTATTCATTTAGGTGATCTGTGGGCCTCGCTTGACAGTATTTACAATATTTATGCTTCGCTGTCTCTGCCTTTACTTTCTTTTTATTCTGACTCTTACTTCTTTCTTCGTCACTGAAAGGATCAAGGATTTAAGAGAGAGATGCAGATGACATACAGCTGAAATGAAGTTCCTTAGTGGAATAATTGACAAGACACGAAAAGATCAAATCAGAAATGTAGAAATCAGAGAGAGAAAACCGGATCTCTAAAAATATAAGACAAGATAGAAACCAGTAAACTGAAATGGTATGGCCTCATGATGGGAATGAAAGAGGATAGAGTTCCAAAGCAAGTATTTACAGAGAAAATAATAGGAGAAAGACAATGGGGAAGGTCCAGAAAGAAGTAGGTTGATATGGTGAAGGAGAGTATAGAGAAGAGTAGAAGAAATATTGGAGAAAGGAAGGGAGTGGCGGAGAGATACACAACTGTGAAGTACTTGATTCAAAACCCAACCCAGAAGATTGGGAACAGGAAACGAAGAAGAATAAGAAGACAAGGGAATTAAGAGAAGAGTCCCAAATGGCAAATTAAATGAAGTAGAAAAAGAATGGTATGTATTTAAGAAAGGATTTTTATAGAGTGCAATAGAAACTTGTGGATGGAGGAAAGAGAAAGAAAAGCCTTGGTATAGCGTGAAGTTAGAGAGTTAGTGGAACAAAAAAGAAGACAGCCTGTAAAATATGGATGCAAGAGAAAAGTGAAGCTACTAGACAAAGTTGCAAGGAAGCATCAAAGACATGTCGATGTATAGTGAGGAAAGAGAAACAAAAATGTTGGGAGAACTTTACCAGAGAATTGGAAGTAGGTGTGAGAACAGATAGAAAGAAACTTTATAGACTGGTCAAAAAGAGGAAAAGAGAGAGAAAAGAGGTTGTAACAGTAAAAGATAAGAAAGATGCCCTGCTGTTTGATCAAGAAGACATAAAGGAGAGGTGGAAAGAGTATTTTGAAATGCTTCTGAATGTCAAGTGGAAGACAGCAGAGAAAGAGACAGAGGATGTGATGATACACGGTAATGGTTTGAGGGACTATCAGATAAGAGAGAGAGATCTGTGGGAGAAGTTGAACAGGCAATCAGGGAAGTGCATTCTAGGACAGCAGCTGAATGTGATGGAGTGTTACCAGTGATATTATAACAGCTGCTGGCAGTCTTGGACTGTATTGGACAGGAAGAGTAATCAGAACAGTTTGAAAAGGTTAAAAAAAAAAGTACCTATTTAAGAAAGGTGACAAAAAGATATGCGACAGCTATGGAGGAGTTGCCTTATTTGCCCATGTTGGCAAAATAAATGAGAGCAGGTTGTGAGGAAGGAAAGGAAACATCAAGGAAGAAATTTTGGAGAGGATAGGAAATTGCTCAAAATTTTATTACTATGTATTTAAGATAATTAGAAATTGGAAATTACCTACCAAAGCAAAAATCATGATATATATAAATCATATTATTTGCCAATATTGACCTATGGATTAGAATGCTGGACTTGGACACAAAAAAAAAAATCTGAGTAGTGCATTGAGAAATAAAGGAGTTGCAGAGGATACAGTACACATGATCCACATAATCTTGGGTAAAACGAGGAGGGACAAGATAAGAAATTAAACAATATGAAACGTGCTGCAGATCAGCTCCCTAAAAGAACCTATGGAGAGAAATGGGCTGAAATAGTTCGGCTACATCAAAAGAATGGGACAAGAAAGGTTACCAAGAAGAGCTCTGGAATGGACAGAATCTGGAAGAAGACCAATTGGAAAACCATGAATAAGACGGTGGGTGGGGGTGGTGGTGGTGGTGATTATTGTTTTAAGAGGAAGTACAACTAGGCAACCATCCTCTATATAACACTAATCAGAGGGAAAATATGGTAGGGGTCCGACACTTTGAGAAATGAAGGTATCGGCCAAAGAAAGACAAGGGCCACGAAGGGCGTGAAAATGAAAGACTCCCTAGCCCTCGCAAACCTAATAGCGTCGGGGTCGGAAAAGAACAAGAGTTGACCAAGGGGGGTCGGATAGGATAGATGAAAGTGAGGAGCCTGGCACAAGTAAGTGGAAGAAATGCCAGAACTCAGCTGAGGACCCCATGGTTGCCAACCCAGCTCCAAAGTTCAGAGCCCCTGAGGCCCGTTTTAGTTGCCTCTTATGACAGACAGGGGATACCGTGGGTGTTATTCTACCGCCCCACCCACAGGGGGACAAGATGGTGGGATCAGGTGCAGGATGACATAAATTGGAGAGGACTACAGTGGGAGACAGTGATGAATGATAGACTGTGGGGGAAAAAAAGAGAATATTGGAAGAGGTTCTGTGAACGACCTGCATAAGCAGAAACATATCAGAAAGAAGAAGAAGTAGGAGAACAATTGGAAAAAGAGCAGAACATTTTTTGGAGGGGCAGATAGACTGTTGATTTGATATTCGCAATGAGACAGTAGGTGGGGAAAAATTTGAAAGTAGACTTTTATTGACATCCAGAAGGAATATTATGTGTACCCAGAGAAAGAGAACAGAGGGCATTGAGAAATAAAGAAGTTGTGGAGGAGACAGTACACATGATCCAGGTACTGTACAGGAAATGTAAAAGCCGGTGAAGGCGATGATTGGAAAGATAGTTCAGTCTGTTTGCAGAATGGTTAAGAAAAGTAGGTATTAACGTTTAGTCATCATATACTTTTGTGTGCTTCAAATTAATCATTTTCCCATACATGTTCTTCCTTTTTATTAATTCACTCCCAATTGATGCCTTTAATGTACACAAAAATGCAAAGATTGTGGGGAGGTGGGGAATTGTTTAGTTGGTTTCTGGAAATAATTTATTTCATAGTATCTACTTTAATGGCAATAATTATGAAAGAACCAAATGAGAAAGCATTTTTTAAGGCATTCGGTGTATTGGTGTACTTACTATTTTTGTTCTCAATTGTAAAAGATTTATCATTAGTATTTTCTTGACTGCCATATGTATTTGCAGCTGTGGGATCAAGACTTAGCCCCTTTGAAACGGAGCCTTTCCACCTCGTCTAGAAGACTTAGTCGCATCTCGCAGATGGCTCTGGTAACTTATACGCTGTGGCTGAGGGACGGGTTGTCTGTTTTTGTGCCGTCCTGTGTTGTCTTTAGCTTAGTTATCTGGCTGGGATTACACTTGTGTGTTTCTAACTTAGAATTTTTGCCATACTTACAGGTTGAACATGTTGCTGTATGTGATCATGTAGCCTACTGTAGTTCGTAATATTTAGCTGCCGAGTCATTCGTTGATGCTTATTACATGTAGTGCATGGATCTGATAGTGGACTAATCAGGAAGAAATAGTTGGATAATAGATATTTGTAATTTTTAAATGTATTGTAGTTATATTAATCATGCCGTTCAGAAATTTTCCCCTTTGTAAACTTTGTTTATTAATATTTGGTATATTCTCATGTGCAGGAAGAGTACTCACGTGGGTATGAGGTATCAGAATTAAGCTCAGCATCAAAGACTTAACCCTAGAACCAACAATGTTAAATTCTCTTCCAACAGGCATTTTTGAAGAAATTGATTTTAAGTTATAGCACTTATCATTCTTATACATCGTTGTAGAGCTAGAGACTTTCTGATTATAATTCATTATTTATAACATTTTAAATCATAACAGAAAAGTATAAATCAGATGTAAAGAACAGGCAATTAAAAATTTTAAAAATAATATACAGGGTGTATCCGTGATGATGTTACAAACTTTCAGAGATGATAGAGGACGGCAAATGGATCCGTTTGAGATAAGGAACCACATTGAGTCAAAAGTTAAGCAACATTCTATTCATTTTAAGTTTGTTTACCTGCACAAGTTTCCCAAGCAGCTCCATTTACAACCAGTGTTCGAAATGGCGTCCTCGTGCAGTCATGGCATCGTCGCACAAATTCTTTTGTACCCATTAGAATAACCCCAGTGTCGTTTGAACAGTGTCACAGGCAGTGATATCCTCTTCAGTCTCAACAGGTGTCTCATACACAACCCCATGTCGTTGATTTCGGCATGTTAAAGAACTACTGCAGGATAAAATCCCGACACCCTGGTGTCTGTTAAGAATGGGCGGACATTAAACAACTTGGATTATTAATCACTTTTGACTCAAATGTTTCCGGACTATGGTTCCTTATCTCAAATTGATCCATTTACCGTCCTCTGGCATCATCCCTGAAAGTTTGTAACATCATTACTGTATAAATTAATGTTTTTATTACTTATATGGAAATATGATAAACAAAATTCAATATACAGAACAAAGGGAATACGTCTCCATATTCATCATCATCATCATCGTCCTTTCCCCTTATCCGACTCCTGCCGTGTTGCGGCATTTATGACACTTCTCCACCTTCCTCTCTCCTTCCACCATTCTTCCATCATTTTGTCCCAGTCCAGGTTTCTTCTTCTTTTTTATTGAATTGATCCACCTTGTTCTAGGTGTGTGTGTTTTTTTGTATTCTTTCCTCCTCCATTCTCTTTACATGTCCAAACCATCTAAGTTTGCTTCTATCAATTCTCTCATTTAAGCTTTCCATTCCGACCTCCTTTCTCACATCTCTGTTTCTCAGTCTGTCTTTCCTTGTCTTTCCTATCATACATCTCCATATTATCTGGCAAAATTTGAAAATTGTTTCGTATGCAACTTTTTCACTGAACCGAAACGAAGTAGAACACGATGTGGTTCTCAGGATGTAACTCTCGTCCATGTGTTAGAGGTAACTTGGTCATTTCTTCATCGTCATCACAACTTGATGCAGCTGAAAATCGTCAGCTGCAACTCATATCTGAGTAAACATATTCTTCAGCAGTTTACGTTTTCACACTCGCAATGCTTTGTGAACATGTTTCATATGATTTAGTAGCCCAGTCTTGACATGAAACATACGTCCACACCGATCGCATGAAATGGTTGGGGGAGGGCGGAATTGAGCGTGACGGAGCTTCCGTGCTTGTCGTTTATCCTCTTCACATCACAGTCGTTCCTCTTCAAACACCGAAACTGATGTAAATCACCAATAAACTCTGCATTATCATCATCAGCAGTACTCGTGTTTGAAATTGTCTTTGTTGTCTTCAAACTCAGATCCTTCGCTTTGTTCTAGCCAGTCATATAATCTACTCTACTGCTTTTATGAATGATCACGTAACCAGGCGACCCATCAATATTGTTACCATGAGTGGTGGTAAGAGTGTTTAATACGATTATCAGAACAAGAGAGTAATGGAACTTCCCAAAATTTAAGATGCATCAAAATAACAAGTAGATAGCTGTGTCTTGCAATGGTTGAATGGTTCGCATAGTAGTACAGTGATTCATGCAGCAGAGAAAACAAAGTGTTTATGCAGGGAGGAAGAATGCAGGAGGAGTAGAGAAAAACGTGGATGGTTCATATTAACAATTTATGTATATAAATGATAAATCGTTGAGTAACTTTCAAATGAAATTTGCCTAATTTTAGCTACAATCAAAGAGAACAGACATGAAAAAGAAGAAAGGGAATACAACAAGAATAATGCTTATCATTTCAGAACAAGTATTATTAAAGAACTCTCAAGTCATGGAATATTTTCAAGAACAAAGTGGAGTATTTACATCAATGGAAGAAAGTCTTTTATTTTTTCTATTTCTCACAAGTTTGAAAGTTAGATAAAGTATTAAATTTCAACGCATATAGAATTCAAAGGAGGAGCGAAATATTTTAACACTAAAACCAGAATGTTTATTTCCATCTGATATATACATTATTAAATTTCAAATTACTAAACTCTTAATTTAAAATGCATAAAAGTTTGCAAAAAGCTCATTACCTAATTCTTTCCCGACCATAAGAGAAATATAATCATTAACAATAAATACAATGGTAAAAAATTAATTACCAGAATAAATCAGGTACAATTCTTTGAACATTAATCGCAACCAAGACTGTCATATCGGGCGTAGAATGTACTTCCTAAGAAGGTGCATGAGAATTGAACAAACCTACAATATACCAATAGTAGGTTGAGAATAGAAATTCATTGCCGTCTCATTCACACTTTAATGACCCAGAGTGGTCCGCAAAGTAATTTAATTACTAAAAGTCTGGTTTGAACTAAAAATATTAACTAGGGGCCGATGACCTTCGATGTTAGGCCCCTTAAACCAACAAGCCATATTAACTAGACATTATTCCTGAACAAAGTTCTAGTAATCATAAGAGCTCCTAGACCAGTATTTAGACGTTGCTTGAAGTATTAAGACAGACGGCCGAATTTAAATGAAATACCTTGATGAAAAAATGAATTTGACTGTAATGCTCTTCAAATCCAGTACTGAGTAAATCCCATGTTGAAATTTCTGCACTACCTAACACTCAACATTTATACTGAAATAAGTTACAGTTGATTTGAGCACAAATTTTAAATTCTTTATGAAATAATATAAATTGTTACGAGTAACAAGTTTTATTAAGTGATGTATTTCACAACACATTTCAAAGACTTAGCTTCATCATAATGTGGTGAAAAGTCCGAAGATGGGCGTAAACAAATTTATAATCACTCTTTTGCCTACCTTGTAATAGGAACAGAGATTCCAGTTGTCCTAACAGCAAATAATGCTGCCATTTAGCAGAGCCCAGGTAGGTAGCACAGTGCGTCCTCTCTTTCGCAGAGTTGACATTCACAGCTTTTATAGCACTATGAGAAGAGGTATGAAATAACTTCACTTGAACCAATCACAGAGCAATTGGAACATTCAGAAATTATCTTGGCACTCATTTTGTGCTGATATAAGAAGTGATGCAACAGCTGAGGCCAGGCTGGAAGTCCAGGTCCTAGGGAGAACACTGTGCCCCCTACAGATCACTTAACAAGTCCTGTGTAAAAATAATTGAAAAGTGGAAACATAAGTTGCTATTTACCTGTCTATATGAGACATATTTATTATACTTTGCACTTTTACGAAGAGCCACAAGAAAAATTAACAGCTTATTTTATACACTGTAGAGCATGCATACTACTCACTGGTTTTGAGAGAATGGTATTAACAATCTGAGCAAGTCCAAATGTCTTCATAGGGAGAGGAAATGCCTTGTAATGGGGGACATTAATCTGTGGTCTGTCCAGCCCAATGGCTGAGTGGTCAACATCTTGACCTGATGTCCCAGGATTCGATTTCCAGCTGGGTCGAGGGATTTTAATCTTTAACAATTCCTTTGATTCGGGGACTGGCTGTTTGTGTTGTCTTCTTATTTTCTGAATTGCTTAGAGAATTTCCTCTTTCAAATTGCTGTACTAATATGTATCATCTAGAATAATTCTCTGAAAATTAGGTAATTGATTTGGATAGGAAGTTCTGATACAGTCATTATAGACCAAAAAATTCTAGGGGAAATGACTTTCTATATCCTGAATAGGAATTTTTCATTGGTCTACTATTGCCAAAAACACAGCAAACTGCTTTTCTCCTCTGATTATCATAAGGCTGACATTGCATTAACTGGTATTTGTTTTTTCCTTATCTCTTTTGTGCATTGTTTGCCTTTTGGGTTTTGATGATTGTGTGTATTTTCTGTGAATATTTAGGTCCTCCCTGTCTTTCTTTAGTTCATAATACCTGCGAGCAGGTTGCTTAGATCCAGGAATAATATCAATACCTTGGGCAAGGAATTGTGTAGATTCCTGTACTCTTTCTGAGAACTGATTGTCATCCATATTTTCCTGTAATTTCCTTTTCCATTCCATAATTTCTTTATTTTAATAGATTAACATTTGAGTCAGAACAGGGAGGATTATCTAATCACCAAGGAAGAAGGAGAGGACTTTGACGATTCAGGGTGATTCAGACATAGCACAGTTTGATTATTCTAAGAAAAACAGGACTCAGATACTAGGTGGAAGATGTAAGACTGAAAGCACTTAATTTGGCAGTGCCTCAGACATAATGTATGCAGACTAAGAGTTATAACTTTCTAACCTCATTACTAATGGAATGGTTTAATAACCTCTATCTATAACTGATATGCTAAGAATGGCTTTCACGGCCGCAGATCTTCAAATCACGGGAATAGAACAAGCTTTTGGGTGGTTGGACTGTGTGCATTTGCAGAGTTTTGCCCAGATGTGTCATTTGGGCTCATCAGTTGGATTGGAACGCCGCAGAGTCTTGGAGGGGCTGCACATATGGGCAAAACTCTGCAAATGCACACGGCCTAACCGCCCAAAAGCTGGTTCTATTCCCGTGATTTGTACTTACTCTGTCCGTTGAGAGTTTTGGATCTAGGAAGGGGAAATAGCATCCTCCGAAATATCATCTTCAAAATTATTGAAAGCAGATGTTTTCTTACTCTTGGTAGTTGACCACATTGGATAACACTCAGTCGTGTGTAGGACAACTTGATGTCAGCTGTTATATGTGGGTTTTGTTTTATAACTGTTGGAATCCTTGTAGTCATTATTTTTAAACATGCACCCAGCATCCAATTCAACTTACCACGATTTCAAATGTTTCTATTGTTGCCTGCTGTGAAGTAGTATTTTTCGAATATGTGACCTTGAGTATATAACTTAACATCACTTTTACTATTCCCATGCATGCAGGTAAAATTAGTTGTATTAATACATATTAAAGCATATGACCATGCACCATGCAGACATATATGGGAATGTTTCAGACATAAGAAAGTGCTTGATGACATCATAGCAAGAATACAATGATTATATAATGAAACCAAGAGTTGTGTCCAGGTCCTGGATGGATGGTCCAGTTGGTTTTTTTACCTCTTGTCTTCATAATCATAATGGATGAAGTTGTTAAAGCAGTTAAAAGAAAGGATCCAACACCTAATGTCCTGGTTTTTGCTGATGATGTAATGGTATACGGTGAGACGGAAGAGGATATACAAGCTAGACTAGATCTTTGGCGTGAAGCTTTTACAACCTTAGGTCTTAAAAATCAGCAAAACCAAGACAGTTGGCTTGGTGGTGAGTAGGAACTCTCCAACTGTTCATCTAAGAATTGGAAATGAAGAGATGGATATTGTGGACAACTTCCAGTACTTACGTAGTGTTCTGTCCTCAGTCAGTACCATACATCAAGAGATTAGCAACAGAATACAGAAAGCTTGCACATTCTATCATGCTGTACGTCAAATACTTTGGGATGAAAGATCATCATCATCATCATCATCATCATCATCATCATCATCATTTTCCAGCACATAGCTGTCACTTTGCATTCGGGAGATAGGGGTTCGAATCCCACTGTCAGCAGCCCTGAAGATGGTTTTCCGTGGTTTGCCATTTTCACACCAGGCAAATGCTGGGGCTGTACCTCAATTAACACTACAGCCGCTTCCTTCCTGATCCTAGCCCTTTCTTCTCCCATCGTTGCCATAAAACATATCTGTGTCAGTGCGACGTAAAGCAAATTTTTTAATTTTTTTTTTTTAATTCCAGCTCCAGTTTGCCGGATGTGGTGTACAAGCACTCGCCACTTCTTCCCGTCAAAGTATAGTTTCTGTTCCTCTGTGTCTTCCCACTTGGCATTCCTCTTGCTGACTTCCAATTTCACTGTGTCTGTCCATCGATTGCTTGCCCCTCCCCTATCACTTCTCTGTCAAAGTAATTCCTTGCTGTTCTCATTCTGTCCATCCTCATAATGTGACCAAACCATTGTAGCCTGTGTCTTCCTAAAAGCTTGGTAATTCTTTTGCTGTTTGCTTTACGTCGCACCGACACAGATAGGTCTTACGGCGATGATGAGATAGGAAGGGCCTAGGAATGGGAAGGAAGCGGCCTTGGTCTTAATTAAGGTACAGCCCCAGCATTTGCCTGGTGTGAAAATGGGAAACCACGGAAAACCATCTTCAGGGCTGCCAACAGTGGGGTTCGAACCCACTATTTCCCGGATGCAAGCTCACAGTCGCGCGCCTCTAACTGCACGGCCAACTCGCTCGGTTCCAGCTAATTCCTTCCTTAAATTTCTTTAATTATAAAGAAAAATATTCAGTGGAAATATGCACAAAATGTCGTTTGTTGCGGCTACCCGATTTGTTCAGCATCGCACCAAGTAGTGGAGACTCGCACAGCAGGGTGTAGCATGTGCTATGAGGAAGGGTAGCAGGGATATATTTTTGCCAAGGTCATGGATACTGGGGTATGATTCACCCGCTTACCATGTGCGTTCATCAGTCTGACAGTCTCGCTCCGTAAATGTGTCTGTGCAGTTCTATCTATTGTCTGTTACTTTGTTAGTGTGTAGTCAAATACTAAATGACATTTTAATTGTATAATCACGCCAAACTTCTGTTTAATTGTAATACATGTCTAATTATTTTTCCTTTGATGAAAGTTTTATTGTATAGTACTATTATTACCGCACTTGTTGGTAGACTCAACCTTTATGTGTCTATCGAAATTTGCTCATAGAGCATAAAAAAACTTACCATTTTGTAGATTTTGTTCAATGTTGTTGCTCTCCCCTCCTCCTCCCGCTTTAGTCCTAGACCCGGGTACTTTTTGTTGTTTATACATTTCTAGTTGCCAATCGCTACTTTTTCTGAATCTCTACTGGACTAGAATTCCTTCTTGTTGTAAGGCCTGGTCTTTGAATTTTCACACTTGGTGTAAACTCTGTGTTTGTTGCTCTGAACAAATGTTCTTATTGCAGGAAATGAAAGCTCATTCTTTCAATGCCCGGAAGATGTTCAAGTTTGCCATCTTGTGCGTACGAGCCATGGTCCGCATGCGACGCCTCCGCTTCACTCCAGAACCTCTCTCCATGGAAGTGGCAAGGGTCGATCCATACCGTATCAAGATGCTCAGAAAGGTAATATATATCTTTTAAAATAAATAAAATATAAAGAAAATTAAACAAAAATCAGAAACTGATTTGTTGGGCAATTTTTCTTGCAATACAATCCATCAGATAATAGATATACAGGGTGTATTAAATGATACCAGCAAAAAGAACCAAGGATGCTGCTTCACGTTGCGTAATGAACAATGGTGCAGTCAGATAGGTGGAGAAAATTTTTCCTTTAGAGAAAATGAGGACATTTTGTTACCGCCGAGCACACGATTCAAATCGACAAATTTGCTGTGCCAGAACGCATACTGCTCTGCTTCAGGGAAGGAAGAGGAAGTAGGGTGATAATGTTCCGCACAAATGCACATGTTTCTTCGTTTGACTCGCGCAGAATTGTCCTTGTCTCTAACAAGCAGTGTTCTCCCCAGAAATTTTCATCAGCCGGGTGGCAGAAATGAGTAGCCAGGCTATGTAAAAAATGAATAAGATAAAACTTTAATTTATTTCCCTCAGGGAATTAACAACAGTAATAATAATAATAATAATAATAATAATAATAATAATAATAATAATAATAATAATAATCCGCCATAATAATGAACTGTATGAACACCAGGAGGACATCGTCACGTCTATAAGGAAAAGGCGCCTGACCTTTTATGGACACTTGGCCCGTCTGGATTCCGAAAGACTCACCAACAGGATATTCACAGTAACAGGAAGAGGCAAGGCTTCTAAGAACAAATGGATCACGTCAGTTAAGTCAGATATGGAACAGCTAGATATCCCATCGGGACAAACTCATGACCGACTACTGTTCCGTCAAGCCATCTGACACGGAGTTTTCCCAACGTCCCTTACAAGTAAGAAGACTACAGGAACTAAGTAGACCGAGGAGAGAAAGCTGGCTCATAGTCAGCACATGAAGGACTATTGGAAGAAGAAGAAAGCAACAACTTTACCCAAGAGTAGATACGAGCCCCGTGGTCCTCAGTAGGCCTAAACGACAAAGAAGAAGAAGAATATGGCCTCAGCTACCGTGTGCAAACATTTTAATTTGAGGCCATCTGGCTGCTTGCTCGTCAATTTCGACGCTCCAATTTACTCTAGACGTACTATTTGGCAGAGTAAACCAAATCTCTCTTGGATGTCCAAGGCTGAGTTTTTGTGAATTTTGTCGGGTAAACACCAACTATGTCACCAGAGATCTTTTACATACTAACATCGTACAACATGTAGTGTCGCCCTTCAAAATTCCGGCTACCTCTCTCCTGTTTGTATCCGCTATCTCTACCACTGATCCACAGAGGCATTAACAGTAATATCAGCCATGTAAACAATTTTAGTGTTATTATCACGAATAAGATGTTCTAGTGTTCTACTGCTCCTTCATAATCAAACACCAAGGCTTACCATACGGGTTTGTGACGTCATCAGGAATCGAGTGCTCTCGTGCGATTCACCACTAATCCAGACACCGCTCGCGCACAACACTGTGTTATAGTTAACCTAAACATTTAAACTCCAATGTAATTGATGCAGTTATGCTAACAATAATGAAGATTTATCATTCAAGTAAATAGTTTTACGGTATTTACATTTTAATTTGGAACACACAGTGATTCAAATATGTATTGATATTATGTAACTAGCATGTCATATAATTTACAAAGTTTATTCCACCTACTCAATACTGTACATTAATTGCAGTGTCTATAAATATATTACAATATGTTATCAAGGTACTAGTTTCGACCCTATATGGGTTATCATCAGCCTAACTAAGATATACTTATGGATTTGCCGAAGTCCTAAAACAAAATTACATTGTAGAAATAAAGTTTAAAAGAATGAACTGTGTATGTGATGTGATAATGTACATATAAAATGGTGGAGTGATTAAATGTTATAGATAAAATAATGTACTGATCAATGACAAATAAAATTTTCAGGATTTACATCAATTACAATAAAACAGTAAGAATAGTATCACACAATTTTTACAATGATGATTAAAATATGCCCTTGTTAGTGAATACTCTAAAATTGCACTTCAAAAGTGTAATATGCCGGTTGAATGCAAAGTCCAGATACTTCTATCGAGTTCTAAATTTCCAGTGCATCTTCAGGTAGAGAATTGAAGTTGAACATTGGCGCAGAGGGTGTCTGTCTTGCTTGAAGTCCAATATTTCTGATACGGAAATTAAATGTAGATGAAACCGTACGACATTCTTACAATATAATGGATTCTTGCTGTGATGTGAGGAAAATTCCCAATCCAAGTTGGAACCAATAGAACCTTGCGCGCAATGTGAACGACCTGACCGGCAGAGAGCAGCTAAGGGATGGTTCCAATGGCTGTAATTGACGTAAATTCTGAAAATTTTATTTGTCATTGATCAGTACGTTATTTTATCTATAACATTTCATCACTCCACCATTTTATATGTACATTATCGCATCACATACACATTCATTCTTTTAAACTTTATTTCCACGATGTAATTTTGTTTTAGGACTTCTGCAAATCCATAAGTGTATCTTAGTTAGGCTGATGATGACCCACATAGGATTGAAACTAGTACCTTGATAACATATTGTAATGTACTTACAGACATTGCAATTATTGTGCAGTATTGAGTAGGTGGAATAAACTTTGTAAATTATATGTAATCTTAATTCAATACGGAACCAATAATGAAATTTATAACCTTGAATAACTAGCATGTATGTAGATTATGTTAGCTGGGCGATCTGTAAAACTGGCAGGGCCCACTAAAATGGTCCTAGGGAGAACACTGACAGGCAAGGTCCACAGTTTGTTTGTTAAGCACCTGTAATTGCACACACAGCACAAGAACACACAGTAATTAAAACACACGAGGTACCCGATTCTTTCTCCTCTCATATGTTGGTCTCACTAACGTATTTTTATTATTTGACTAGCACGAAGATGCTTCGCTGCCACCACACGATCGTGCATTCATTTACTCACAACATTGTAAAAGGAATGATATACTAAACGAAAGAAACAGTATGCCCAGTGGTTTGATTTCAGTAAATGTTCAATATTTCCCCCTTCTGCTTTGATCTTCACGTAACAAGAAAAGTCCACGGAAGTTAAATCAGGCGAGCGTGGAGGCCATTTTACTGGCCCATCACGACTTACCCATCTCCTTCGATAATGATCACTTAAGTGCCATGTTAAACAGCAAGTGAAATGCGGTGGAGGGCCATCGACAAATTTGCTGCCGAATACCCAGAGGAACATCTTCCAATAATCCAGGCAGTGATTCTACCAAGAAATGGTAGCATTCCTCACCGTTCAGGCAAGGAGGAAGGACATGAGGCCCAAGTAAATAGTCACCAACAATGCCGGCCCAAATACTGACTCTAAACCGATGATGAAATGTGCCCACTACTGTCACTTGAGGGATTCCTTCCGCCCTCCTTCATGCAATTTCTATGAAATACTGTTCCACCTTGTCAATTCTTTACATTTTATTATAATTATCTACCGTACATGTTTCGAGAGCTACTACTCTCTTCTTCAGCGTGCCAAAACTTCAAATGAAATTCTTGGACTTGATACATTTTTGCAATACAGTCATCAACAAAACAAATTATACATAAATCTTGGTGTTAAAATATTTCTTTGTGTCTAAACTGTTCACTTACACTTACTATGTCATTTAGTAAGCACTTTAAAAATAGAATAATTTTCAGCAAACCGAGGAGGACATGTTTGTTTGGCTCAGAAAAGTGTAATGTTTTAATTTTGACAAATTCGGTACCAGCTGAAACTGAAGAACTGGATGGTTAAAAATGGCTCGCATGGTCGGATGGGGTTAAAAGGAGACAGGTGGAACAGGGTCATGGGAAGGAGAAAAGGGAGGAGGAAGTAGCTTCTGCAGTTATCAGGAAAGATAGGGCTGACCAGGAGGGGAGGGGATCAAACGAGGTGGGTAGGGTTGAGGCTCTGATCATGGGAGATTCCATCGTTAGACACGTGGGGAAAGTGTGTGGAGGAAAGGGTACCAGGGTAGAGTGTTATCCAGGAATTAGGTTGAGGCAGATGTTGAGGAAAGTAGAAGAGAGGGAGGAGGGGAAGGAGAAGGTGGTAGTGTTTCACGTTGGTACCAACAACGTAAGGCAAGCTGATATAAGTACCAACATAGTTGGAGATGTGTGGGATCTGGTAAATGCAGCACGGGTGAAGTTTAAGAAAGCGGAGATTGTTATTAGTGGAATACTGTGTAGGAGGGATACTGACTGGAGGGTGATTGGGGATTTAAATGAGACTATGGAGTGGGTATGTGGGAAACTGGGAGTGAAATTTCTAGATCCAAATGGGTGGGTAGGAGATAGGGATCTTCACTTAAACCGCAGTGGTACGTATAAGTTAGGAAATTTGTTTGGAAGGGTAATAGGGAGGTACATTCAGGGAAACGGGATGGCCTAGGGAGCGGTGATAAGGGAACAGGGAACTGGAAATCAAGTAGGGATGACATAAAACTGTTAGTGTTGAACTGTAGAAGTATTGTAAGGAAAGGAATAGAATTAAGTAATTTAATAGATATATATTCACCAGATATTGCAATAGGAGTTGAATCATGGCTGAGAAATGATATAATGGATGCAGAAATTTTCTCACGGCACTGGAGTGTGTATCGTAGAGATAGGATAGGAAGGGTGGAAGGCGGAGTGTTCATTCTGGTGAAAGAAGAATTTGTAAGCTACGAAAAAGTTAAAGATGAGACACATGAAATTCTAGGTGTAAGGCTCATTTCTAAAGATAATAGGCAACTTGATATATTTGGAGTGTACAGATCGGGAAAGGGTAGCACTGACGCGGATTCGGAATTATTTGATAGGATAGTCAGCTATGTGGGAAACGACATGGAAAGAAATGTGATTGTAGCGGGAAATCTGAATTTGCCAGATGTAAATTGGGAAGGAAATGCGAACGACAGGGAGCATGACCAAAAAATGGCAAATAAGTTAATATGGGAAGTACAGCTGATTCAGAAAGTGATGGAACCAACCAGAGGGAAAAATATCCTGGGTGTGGTGCTGATAAAACCAGATGAGCTCTATAGGGAAACTGAAGTAATAGATGGTATTAGTGATCATGAAGCTGTTTTTGCGGTAGTTAAAAATAAATGTGATAGAAAGGAAGGTCTCAAAAGTAGGTGTGTTAGGCAGTACCATATGGCTGATAAAGCAGGCATGAGGCAGTTTTTAAAAAGTAACTATGATCGGTGGAAAACGGTAAATAAAAATGTAAACAGACTCTGGGATGGGTTTAAAGAAATTGTTGAGGAATGCGAAAACAGGTTTGTACCTTTAAGGGTGGTAAGGAATGGTAAAGACCCACCTTATTATAATAGAGAAATAAAGAGACTAAGAAGGAGGTGCAGACTGGAAAGAAATAGAGTTAGAAATCGCTGTGGAAGTAAGGAGAAATTGAAGGAACTTACTAGAAAATTGAATCTAGCAAAGAAGGCAGCTAAGGATAACATGATGGCAAGCATAATTGGCAGTCATACAAATTTTAGTGAAAAATGCAAGGGTATGTATAGGTATTTTAAGGCACAAACAGGTTCCGAGAAGGACATTCCAGGAATAATTAATGAACAAGGGGAGTGTGTATGTGAAGATCTTCAAAAAGCAGAAGTATTCAGTCAGCAGTATGTAAATATTGTTGGTTACAAGGATAATGTCGAGATAGAGGAGGAGACTAAGGCCAAAGAAGTAATAAAATTTACATATGATAACAATGACATTTACAATAAGATACAAAAGTTAAAAACTAGAAAAGCGACTGGAATTGATCAGATTTCTGGGGATATACTAAAGACAATGGGTTGGGATATAGTACCATATCTGAAGTACTTATTTGATTATTGTTTGGTCGGAGGAGCTATACCAGATGAATGGAGAGTTGCTATAGTTGCCCCTGTGTATAAAGGAAAGGGTGATAGACATAAAGCTGAAAATTACAGGCCAGTAAGTTTGACATGCATTGTATGTAAGCTTTGGGAAGGCATTCTTTCTGATTATATTAGACATGTTTGTGAAATTAATAACTGGTTCGATAGAAGGCAATTCGGTTTTAGGAAAGGTTATTCCACTGAAGCTCAACTTGTAGGATTCCAGCAAGATATAGCAGATATCTTGGATTCTGGAGGTCAAATGGACTGTATCGCGATTGACCTGTCTAAAGCATTTGATAGGGTGGATCATGGGAGACTACTGGCAAAAATGAATGCAATTGGACTAGACAAAAGAGTGACTGAATGGGTTGCTATATTTCTAGAAAATAGATCTCAGAGAATTAGAGTAGGTGAAGCTTTATCTGACCCTGTAATAATTAAGAGGGGAATTCCTCAAGGCAGTATTATCGGACCTTTATGTTTTCTTATATATATAAATGATATGAGTAAAGGAGTGGAATCGGAGGTAAGGCTTTTTGCGGATGATGTTATTCTCTATAGAGTGATAAATAAGTTACAAGATTGTGAGCAACTGCAGCGTGACCTCGAAAATGTTGTGAGATGGACAGCAGGTAATGGTATGTTGATAAACGGGGCTAAAAGTCAGGTTGTGAGTTTTACAAGTAGGAAAAGTCCTCTCAGTTTTAATTACTGCGTTGAAGGGGTGAAAGTTCCTTTTGGGGATCATTGTAAGTATCTAGGTGTTAATATAAGGAAAGATCTTCATTGGGGTAATCACATAAATGGGATTGTAAATAAAGGGTACAGATCTCTGCACATGGTTATGAGGGTGTTTAGGGGTTGTAGTAAGGATGTAAAGGAGAGGGCATATAAGTCTCTGGTAAGACCCCAACTAGAGTATGGTTCCAGTGTATGGGACCCTCACCAGGATTACCTGATTCAAGAACTGGAAAAAATCCAAAGAAAAGCAGCTCGGTTTGTTCTGGGTGATTTCCGACAAAAGAGTAGTGTTACAAAAATGTTGCAATGTTTGGGTTGGGAAGAATTGAGAGAAAGAAGAAGAGCTGCTCGACTAAGTGGTATGTTCCGGGCTGTCAGCGGAGAAATGGCGTGGAATGACATTAGTATACGAATAAGTTTGAATGGCGTTTATAAAAGTAGGAAAGATCACAATATGAAGATAAAGTTGAAATTCAAGAGGACAAACTGGGGCAAATATTCATTTATAGGAAGGGGAGTTAGAGATTGGAATAACTTACCAAGAGAGATGTTCAATAAATTTCCAATTTCTTTGAAATCGTTTAGGAAAACGCTAGGAAAGCAAGAGATAGGGAATCTGCCACCTGGGCGACTGCCCTAAATGCAGATCAGTATTGATTGATTTTGATTGATTTGATTCTGATTTATGTGAAAGGTCTCAGAACTATAGTAGTGTAAGTAAGGACTTAAGGAAAGGAGAAATTTCAAGAACAGAGCAGAAAGTATTTTAAATTTTAGCACATAGTGACTAAATAGGTTTTATTCATTTCATGGTTTGAAAATTAATCTATTTTTAAAGTTTTTACTAAATTACATAAGTGTAAGTGAACAGTTTAGACACCAAGAAATATTTTAACGATTTCAAGATTTATGTATAATTTGTTTTGTTGATGACTGTATTCTACAAATGTATCAAGTCCAAGGATTTAATTTGATGTTTTGGCACCACTGAAGAAGAGAGTAGTAGCTCTTGAAACATGTACAGTAGATAATTACAATAAAATGTAAAGTATTGACAAGGCAGAAAAGTGTTTCATAGAAATATAATATAAGTCAATACGGACAAGATTGAACCAACATGGTTAAAATAATCAATTCTCCTTTACGCAGTCGCCTGCCAATGGACATGAAGGTCGAATGATGAGATTGGTGGCAATTAGGGTTAGGGTGCCATAAATCAGTGTGACTTCTCTCCCATTGCCATTCTCACCAAACTTTGTAGCCAATATGTACAGAACAGCCTACTGGGGCTGGGAAGGGACTGAGCCTAAATTAAGAAGCTTGTGCATTCGCGTGGATCATTATCACCCCCACTTCCCCTCCCTTCCCTCAAGCATAGCAGCGGTATGCATTCTGGCACAGCAAATACGGCAAGTTTGTCGATTTGAATCATGTGCCCAGAAGTAACAAATTAGTCTCATTCTCTGAAGAAGAAATAGTCTCCATAAATCTGATTGCGCCATTGTTCTTTACATAACACGAAGATCATCCCTGGTTATTTTGTCAGTATAATAGAGTTACACCCTACATAAAGTACAAATAAGCACAAATATGGGTTGAATTGCATTTTCATTGCACATATTTTTTCTTTACAGGTGGTGGATGCATGTGCCTTCCGTGTGTATGGCCACTGGGTGAAGAAAGGCGAGGGACAGAACCGTGCTGCTCTCTTTGAGAACACGCCGAAGACAGAACTGAAGCAAATCTATGTGAGCAATCTGAGTCGATAACGGTTACCTTTGAATAGGAAGCAGCCTTTCTTTATTTAAAAAAATATTTTTTAGAGTGGCTATCTTACCTATCCCAGTGAAATCCTACTAGTCATAATACTGTACCTGTAGGATTGGTGCACCTCATGTAGACAATCTGAAATCTCATTTTTAACTGCAGAGCCTGTTCTCTGTGTTAACTAAGATATAATTGTGAGGGTGTCCTGAAACGTGATGTACCTACACAGTAAACTCTCGAATATCTGCATGCAAATCAGTTCTTATTTTTCTTTGACTTAGCGTACGATGAGTGAATGCCATTTTACGTGATTGTACTGGATTGTTTTCATATCGGTAACTATAGTGCATCTCTGCCTTAAAAGACAGCATGCATTAAATAGGGCACACTGATGCCACATCTACTGCACATAAGCTCACCGGACAAAAAAATTAGTCACCCCCAGCTTCATTTAATACCGTATAACTCTGACTCTGGACTTGATAACCGCCTGGATTTGGTTAGGAAGTGAGTCCACAATGTTATGCAGGTAAGTCGCATCCAGGTTAAGCCGCTCTCTGAGGATTTGATTGCGCAATCCCATCAAATTGCAGGGATGCTGATGTCTGCGTTTTACCTGCTGTTCCAATATGTTCCACAGATTTTCAGTGGGGTTTAAGTCAGGTGATTTTGCAGGCCAATCGAGATGTAATTGGGTGGAGGAATGCTCATAAAACCAGTCACATATGCATCCAACCCAATGAACTTTGTGTTCTCATCTTGAAAAATTGGGGCATCAATAGCATACTCATCATGCAGATGTTGACGGAAAGGCAACACCTGATAATCCAGAATGATTAAATAAACATGCTGGTTCATGTTAGTGGTCACCTCAGTTAGCGGGCCCAATCCATGATATGAAAAACACCCCCAAAACATCCCAGATTCACCTCAGACTTGAACCTGACCTTGCACACATACGTGATGAAATGCTTCATTTGGCCTTCAGTGCACTCGACGACATGCGTCATTGGAATACAGGCAAAAAAACGTGATTCTTCAGATCACATTACGTTCCGCCAGTCAGCTACTGTCCATGTTCAGTGATATTTAGCTCATTGAAGACTCGCAGCTTTATGTGCCTATTTGAGCAGTGGCCTCTTTCAAGGTGGACCGACTCCAGATATTCATTGCATGCAGTCCCCGTTGCAATGTTCTCTCGCTAACAGGTTAGGATGGACCTTCATTCACTGACTGCAGCAATTCCTGCCTGGTTTGGAAGCAATTTTAATTCACAAGCTGTAAAATGCGTCACTGGTCCCTCTCGGTCAGGATCATTTTCCGACCACAATTCTGACGTGCTCGTGGCTACGTGTAATACACCACTGCTTGTAGACAAGTTGAACAGTCCGCTGCAGAACACCAGCAAATCCATATGGCCATGGACACGACTAAACACAATAGCCCATTGTTGCCACTCTGTTTCATCCTCACATCTACCCATGTTGACGTACACTATCCGCTTGAAACATCAATGTCTCACTGATCGCTCATCTGGTTTCTGGTGGTGTCCTCATATGGTAACCAAAAAAAGAGATCCTCTTCTTCCGTATAGTATCTGTGATGGGCTACACTTCTCTGTACACCACTTCATTTGGCACAGTCCACCATTGTCCATCTTTTTTTATATTTTATTTATGCATGTCCTTGCTATTCTTATCTCTACTTCTGGGATTTTGTTGATTCAGTTTCTCTGAGTGACTTTAAAGAGTTTCGCTTCTGTATATCACCTCTGGTTGAACCACCGTCTTGCAATGTTTTAATTTTGATTTCATCGATAGACATTTTTTATTGTATGTAGACCGTGCAGTTGCTTGTTGATGCTTGTTGATTCAAGGGGCCTAACATCGAAGGTCATCGGCCCAACCGTGCAGTTGTAACTTGGAACTTGCTCCTTTAAAAGTCGAACATGGAAGGAAATCTTTTAAGGAAAATTCCACCGCCTGGCAAAAGCCAAGGAAGACTTGCACTCGGATACAGTGGGCAATCAGTTGAAAGATAACTTACATGAGTTGGGGCATCTGAAAATGCACACATTATAATAAATTATAATTTTTAAATTTAATTTGAATAATAATACTGTGTTATTATTATAATAAAATTTTCACAAATATTAGTCAAGTGGTTAAAATACATTACCTACCTTTAGGCCTGTCCACTATTCTCAGGTAGTGGAGTTATTCCTTTCATAAATTACTCCACCTCCCTGGTTGGTCCATGTTCAGCCGAATCTGAATAATTTGGCGATGCATCGACATACACACTTGAAACAGAAGTGTGATAACTTATGAGCATTACCTGATACAGAGCTCTGGATTTGGAAGATTGTGGGTTCGAACTCTATTGTTGGCAGCCCTGAAGATTGTTTCTCCCAATTTCACATTAGTCAAACTCTAGAGCTGTACCTTAATTAAGGTTATGGCTTATTTCCTTCCCAGTACTGTCCTTCTTTCCTATCCTTTCATTGCCGAAAACCCATCAGAGTTACTGCAATGTTAAACCACTAGCCAAAAAGAAAGAAAAATCAGGTAGTGTGATGCTTGCTAGGCAGTAATCTTTATCATGGGCAGTTACTGTAGTTTCTGACAACTAGTAATATTGTAAGTAGACGTGTTTCATTCGGAGCTGTGTGTACTTGTTTGGCATGGCTGGATCTGTACCAAACAAAGCATGTGTCGCAGAGTAAGAAAGAGCCAAGGCTGTGGCTTTTAGTGTCCTTTTCATTGGTTTTTTCCTAGTGGTTTAATTTTCACAAAGTAAATGTTTACAAAATCCTCCTGTTCAGTACAATATATTTCATCTATTAAGATGGCGTATTTAAATTATCCATACCTGTTTCAACTAGTGCGAGTCATCTTCAGTGGATATTTAAATTAAAACACATGTTACATTAAAAAACAGAGTCTTATAAAATAGTATACAAATTTTCTAAAATTACTATTATTGTAAGTACCTTGTGACATATTGGTGTTACTAAAAAATTTAAAATATCTCCTTTGGGTTGACTTTCTCATATAACTTGTTGATGTTGGTTGTAATTGGATTTTGGAGGTTATTATAACTTAGTTGCTATTTTGTACTGTTGATATTAGCGAGTGCCATCAAATGGAAGCGTATAATCTGTAATGGAAATGATATTGCTGGAGTATAAGCCGGTAGAGATGAAAGCAATGAGTAATTTTAGGAAATTTGTATGCTACTTTATCAGACTCTGTTTTTAAATGTAACATACATTTTAATTTAAATATCCACTGAAGATGACTCGCACATGAGTCGAAACATGTATGGATAAATTAGAAACGTCATCTTCATAGATGAAATATATCGTATTGAACAAGAGGATTTAGTAAACATTTACTTTGTGAAAGCGAGAACATCAATACGGAATGAAATTTATATCATGTAGGGGTTTCATGCCGTACTAAAACAAAGAACATTTCCAGAAACATGGGGATGGGAAAGATCTAGGGTTGGGATGGTAATGACTGTGGCCTTAATTAAGGTACAGCCGCAGCATTTTCCTGGTGTGAAAATGGAAAACCACCAAAAACCATCTTTGGGGCTGCTGATGGTACGGTTCAAGGCCCCTCTCCCCAATTGCAAGCTAACAACAATGCGATCCAAACTGCCAACTCCCTCGATTTCATGCTTGACTGTACAAATAAACTTATGTCATCCATACAGGAAGAAGCGTTAGATAAAGAATTTAGAAACCATTGACTGAGCTAGTTGGCTGCGCGGTTTTGGTCACATAACTGTGAGCTGGCATTCAAGAGATGATGGGTTTGAACCCCACTGTCGGCAGCCCTGAAGATGGTTTTCTGTGGTTTCCCGTTGTCACATGGGGAAAATGCTGGGGTTGTACATGAATTAAAGCCACAGCCGCTTCCTTCCCACTTCTAGCCCTGTACTATCCCATTACTGCCATAAGACCTGTCTTAAGTCAGTGCAATGTAGGAAAAATTGTGAGAATCCTTTCCTTTATTTTTGCTCTCCTCTAGGAACATTAGGTATAGTTTCTTTCTTGTTTATGATACATATACTAGGGTAACAATCTTATCTAGGCTATATTTCAGAATTATATACAATACTAGTTCCCCTGCACACTGGTACATTTTTAATTATGTGTTTTCTATTTATTTTGAATATCCACTCCTATTCTCCCCCATCAGCACGGTTACATTTATTTCATCACCATCTTCATTCACTCAGGTGGATAATCGAGAGTCTACTGTTCTGTCAAATACCATAGGTGTGACTGTTTTGTGGTGGTTGAATAGTTTAGAATGTAGTTGGACCTCACTTTACTGGTATGTATCTACTTATTATTATTTTATTTTATTTTTTTCTGGTTCCATGGCTTAGTGGTCAACGCCTATCCTATGGTCCTCAGGGCCCGGCGTTTGATTCAAAATTATTGGTGCCCACTTTGAAGTTTTCTACATAATCCCAACTCCTTTTTAATAATTATCTCATCCATAACTTATACCACTTGCTGCACAATTTTGTTTTGTTTTTTCATTGAAAATACATATACGAGTGTAATAGGCTGGTCTAGACTATATTTCAGAATTACTGAATATATAATACCAGTACATTTTTGTTAATTTATTTTCTGTGGATTTTGATTACTCACTCCTGTTTCCTCCGTCAGTGTTATTAGGTTTATTTCCTCACTCACTCACTTGTTCATTCATTCATTCATTCAAATGAATAATCATGTGTCATCAGGAAGAACTCTCAAAATGTAATGCTCAATCTGCGATGACGTATGTGAGTGAGGTTAGAAATTAGTTTCCGACCTTCATGAAAGAAA
This sequence comes from Anabrus simplex, assembly GCF_040414725.1. Taxonomy (NCBI): domain Eukaryota; kingdom Metazoa; phylum Arthropoda; class Insecta; order Orthoptera; family Tettigoniidae; genus Anabrus; species Anabrus simplex. The sequence goes on along the minus strand of NC_090279.1, from coordinate 175,670,322 downwards.
GTGTGTCACTTATATACTTTGAGGCTTCGACAATGTATCAGTACAAAAGTAATCCAAATAAAATTTCTGCAAGTTGAACATTTTCTTCTTAGAACGCCGTCTCCCTACGAAGGTTGGCGATCCAATTGATTATAATAATTCGCGAAACAGCGGCTCGAAAGACTTCTGTGGAAGTTTGTCCATACCATCAGCACAGGTCTTTAAGCCAGGAATTTCTCCATCTCCCTACAGATCATTTTCCTTCAATTTTACCCTTGATGATGAGTTGGAGAAGTTTATATCATTCACCTTTCATGATGTGTACCTGAGCTTCCGTTCCTTGTCAGTTGTTAGAAGCTCTTTTTTTCTTATTTAACAAGTTGAGGACTTCCTCATTGATCTTTCTACCTAGGATATTCAAAGCATTCTTCTGTACAAGTACATTTTGAAAGCTTCAATCCACCTCTCCAGCAAAGGACTGAGCGTCCAGCCTTCAAAACCATACAGGATAGGGAAAACGTAGCATCACAACATCCGAACTCAGCGCTGGAGATTGGAATCTCTACTGGTGAATAAGGCCCTCATACTGTTGAACAAATTTTTGGCTTGCCCAATCCCGGGTAAGATTTCATTCTTGGGATCACAATGCTCAGTCACTATAGTCCTAAGATATTTGAAGGATGGCTCTTGCTGAGCAATTGTGCTGTTAATGTGCAGGAAGGAGGCCTGCTTAGATGTTTTCAAAAATACAATCAGCTTGGTCTTGGCAATATTTAGGAACGGACCAAATGCTGCACTGATCCTTTCGATGTTATTAATGACTTCTTCACATATTAAAAATTGAATGATTATGCTTTGCGCAACACACATATGTACCTTCTGTGATAACAATAAAGGAAACAACCTTGCAGTACAGTGTTTAAACACTCCTACTAACTGTGCACTATCAGTATTGAAGTGTACTGCACCAGTTTCAGGTCTCATTTATATTTGATCCACCTTCGCAAGTTGCCAACTGCATCATAGACTGATTGAATATCCAAGGAGATTGTGTATCAATAACTAATAATGTAAGAAACTTGGTTTGTTTAGAAATTTTTTGCTTTACAGTGTAACAGTCGCACTGCCATATCAAGATCTTTGAGGAGAGGTCCAACTATTTCTTGTTCCTGTAAAATAGACTTTTATACTCTGTGGTGTGCTTTTTCTTAGAAAAGACATTGCAGCTTTGTTCAGAGGATATAATTTCACAATCATAGATTGTGAAAGTTTTAAGATATACAAGTATTTATTATAACCATCTTGAATTGCTTGAATAAAATGAATCTGAACATAGCTGTGTACAGAAAGAAATCAGGACTCCCAAAAACTGATTTGGATAGAACTGTTATTTATGGAGTTGCATAGTAATTTATGTAAACTGTGTCAGCTTTTAAACTTGATAATGAAACAGTCTTGTGCCAAAATCTGTGTTTTTTAGTTCAAACCACGCAAGTTGTTGATATTGTTTTACCTTCGTATTATACTATATTATTTGTCAGAACTGTTTACCTAAATAAATATTTTAAAATTATCTTTGTGAGTGTTTATTCCTCTTCTGCGCAGTGCTTTTCTTCTAAGTTGACGTTTTGGCTGATTTTGGCTCTCTCTGGTGGTTATGTGCTGAAACATAGACATCCAACCTATCCCAAACTGCCATTCAAATCGACTTATATCGGCGGAGTGTGAGATCAAAACCTAGTTGCTAACTCTAATATTATTTACATTCACCACTTGGTTAACCTATCTTGCTCAGTGTGTATGGTATTCGGTACGGTTCACGATCTTTTGCATTTTTCTTCAGTAATTAAGTGTTTTTCATATTAGTCTTTAATCTCTTTAATGTCCGGCTCAATGACTAAATGGTTAGCGTGCTGGCCTTTGGTCACAAGGGTTCCGGGTTCGATTCCCAGCAGGGTCGGGAATTTTAACCATAATTGGTTAATTTTGCTGGCACGGGGGGCTGGGTGTATGTGTCGTCTTCATCATCATTTCATCCTCATCACGACGCGCAGGTCACCTACGGGTGTCAAATAAAAACCTGCATCTGGCGAGCCGAACTTGTCCTCGGACACTCCCGGCACTAAAAGCCATACGCCATTTCATTTCATCTCTTTAATATAGTACAGTATAGTGTAGTTTATGGTTTAGCATAGCATAAGTTAGTACAATACAGATTTAGTAGTTCAGTGTATAAAAATAGGTATAGTTTTATTTACATATGTGCATTGGTTAGTGTACTTAGTTCGTGCATGTTTAGTATGTCTCAGTGAAGTTTGGGAAAGACAAGTGGCAAGAAAGTGACTCTGAGATCAGTGGATTGTTCCCTTTGTAGGCCATAACCGTTTTTCTGTGCCAACCATTAGCGGTGAGCAATGTGTTATCTCCTCATTCTCTTTTATTCTTAATAATGTATTCTCTTTTTAGCATCGGATGTTGTTAGTAAGAGTAGCTTTTGTGACTTTGTTTTCAATCCCTATTCATTAGCTTTTCTGAGTCCTGTATTCCATTTTATAAGGGCTGCTTACTGCAGTCATATTGCACTAGGCATTCTCACGGCAGTAGCGCGCAGGCAGCAGAGGTAAGGGGAACGTCAAATATTTGTCCCGAATGAGTAAATTTATATTACCAATATATTTGGTCCGTTATTGGAAAATTGGAAATTTTATAATGTCCAATAATGGACCAAATATATTGGAATTGCTCATTTGTTTTGCAAAACTTCAGTTTAGAAGCAAAGCCTTGCAGAGTATATATTACCCTAGCTTTTTTTTCTTAACCTTTTTTTTAAGGACTGTATTAAGCAACCTTGATATGCTCCATGTAACCTGAGCTAGGAAGTGAAGAAGTGACAACCAGATTGTTGCCTATGGAGTTGGCCTGTTTATTATCATTACCTGAATTATCAAATACTTGTATAATAGGCACAAATGTACTTTGGCATCAAAGAAACTTGGGGGCATATTTATGTCTCTTCCGTGCCCCAACCTCAGCTCCACAACACTAACGTCATCACTCGAATCTTCCATACTACTACTACTTTCACTGTTAAATTCGTACCCTTAGTCACGCTCTATGCTAGGAAACACTTCATGTGTAATCAAAATAAACTTTCAAGATATTAGGTCGTATTCAGTAAATGTTGTTCGTATTGAAGAAATGTTAAGTACAGAACAAGAATGGCAAACCGGACCCCACTGAGATCCGAACCCACAACCTCCCGATTTTGCGTCAGTTGCTTTACCATTGAGCTATGGTGGTCTAGGTCATATTTGTTCTGTTGGAAAAGATCTAAGCTAGATCTGCCACCATTACCATCACACTGCAGAGTGCATGCAAGTCGCCCATTGTGGGCCAAGTCAATGAATACTAACTTCGAGCTGTTAGGTCATGTTACGTTAAGTACAGGATAAAAATGACCAACCGGACACTTCATTTATGACATCATTCGCCCGCTTTCTTACGAACTGTGAACCGCTACTGCTGCAGTCCACACATGATCAGCCATTATGACACTGAAGTAAACAAACTGTTCCTTCACACACACAAAAGAGTACTTTAGAGATATTCTATTTTCGAGCTTCGCAAGAGATGGCAGACCAGTGTATTCAAGATTCATGTCCATTGCGTTAAACGGTAGTACCACAAACATAATTCCAAAAATGCTTATACGTGGAGACAGTCTGTAGTGACGTACGGGTGTGGATTGAGTATACGTTTATGTATACGTATATGTTTAAAGGGTACACGTACCCTACGTTCCCCCTGAAAAAATCCCTCTATTAATACCATTGTAGTTGGTTCATTATTGGACATTATAAATTTTCCAGCGAACTCATTCCTGATTGCCAGCATTTTGCCCCAGTGTGCTAATTTTGGCTTATTAGTTGATAATTAGCACACCTACCAAGATGCATGGCTAGTACATACTGTGGAGGCCACTTGGAGTGACCAGCAGTGCCAAATGTACTATGAGAGACTTTGTATTTAAAAGGTTAAAGTCATATTTCTTGACACCTTCATATTTGAACCTGTCAGAACTTACAGATGTATAAGGAGCGATCAAAAATTTTCTGTTCAACGGCCGTACAGTCCTGAATATCGGGATGCCAATCAGGCAAAATCGCCGTGAGCAGAGGCACTCATCCCACCAATGCACCAGGTTGAAGATACCCGTGTGGTAAAATACTGTGTCCTTCTGCATGAAGAAGTCCATAACCGACTTCTCCACATCCTCATCCGACTGGAAGCGTCGACCTTCAAGGCCGTTTTGAGGGGACCGAAGGCGTGGTAATCGCATGTGGACTATAAAGCGGGTGCTCGAATGTCTCCCATTTGAGTTGGCGTACCTTCTGCCTGCTTGTTGTTGCCCATAATGGATGAGGCTGGTCTCCCATATCGACCAGCTTCTTGTGTCAAAACGCGGCCCACACGAAACTTGGTGCACCATTCCACAACCGTGGTTTTTGACAGACATGCTGTCCCATACACAGTCTCTATTCTCCAATGGATGTACACCGATGTTTGTCCTTTGGCAGCCAAGAACAGAATAACAACACATTGGTCCTGTTTGGATGCATTTGGTAATAAAGTCAACATAGTTCACGTGGCCGCATTTAACACGCGCACCTCAGCACAACATGACTGCCACACTAATCACTTTGCCTACATGTCCATGCTTATATACCCGCATTGGACACCTGGTACGCTGCATGTCTGCTTCAGCAATGCTCTCAAATGAAAACTTTTTGATCACGCCTTAAACTTTGAGTTAGATCGAATTTGACTGGATGCTGGAGATGTGAATGCATTTATTTTTGCTGATGATGTTGCACTCTGGGGAAGGGACAGAGCAAGAGGTACAGTGGGAGTTGTATTATTGGAGCAGCAAGTTTAAAGAATATAAGTTAACTGTAAGCGAGCAAAAGACAGTGTGATGAAAAGAACATCATCCACTAAGTGTAACCTCACACTTAATTTGTGGCAAAGCTAGAACTCAAGGCTCTCTTTTACACTTAACCACTAGAAGAGTATGCATCTACATAATTTATAATTACAAGTACAAATAATCGGTGCTTTTTTTCTAAAGAATTTTTAAGGGGTGCTCTCAGTTGAACTAGAAAAAACATCACAATCGTACAATTTTCGGCAATTATTCATGTCTGGTTATCACTTTTTGGGCTGACATGTTCATAAAAAAATTGATTACGCTATTTTATTTGTGGTCAAAATAGTAACTGCACTCAGTATTCCTAATCATTTTACTTATTTACTCATTTTGCTTAATGCCAAGTTGCCAGCCAAGAGGAACTAATTCGATAGGTCGATTTAAATCGAAGATTACTCTAAATCATCTCCAGTTATTGTGAACAGCGCGTTGGCGCAAGCTGATCAATGAACTTCCAAGTCGGAAGTTATATTTGCCGGACTAGATAGAAATTTAACAATATTTTTTTCTTTAACAGTCTTCAAATGTTTAAAGGGTACACGTACCCTACGTTCCCCCTGAAAAAATCCCTCTATTAATACCATTGTAGTTGGTTCATTATTGGACATTATAAATTTTCCAGCGAACTCATTCCTGATTGCCAGCATTTTGCCCCAGTGTGCTCATTTGGGCTTATTAGTTGATAATTAGCACACCTACCAAGATGCATGGCTAGTACATACTGTGGAGGCCACTTGGAGTGACCAGCAGTGCCAGATGTACTATGAGAGACTTTGTCTCATTTTCAAAAATGCTGGCAACCAGGAATGAGTTGGCTGGAAAATTTATAATGTCCAATAACGGACCAACTATATTGGTATTATAAATTTACTCATTCGGGACAAACATTTCAGGTTCCCTATGGGAATCAACATCTATATCAAATACAAATAATGTTAATAGCAATAACTTCTACTTCTTTTTCTTCTTTTATGGCCTCATTGGACCACTTCAGTCAATCATTTTCTGGTCATCGTCTTTGATAGGTTTTCTTTCCGAATTGCCCAGTAGCTTTTAATTCATTCTGATCTTTTCTGTTGTTACTCATCTGTACATACCCTTTTCATTGTATGTCGTTTATCTATTTTTTATTTAAATCTTATGTTTTTCAGTTTCTTTGAATTTTCTGTTTTATTTTGCAAATCATCCAGTATAGTACGAGGACGGTTTGAAAAGTTCTCGGAATCACCGCTAGATGTCAGTACTAGAGCAACGAGGTTCCCGCGCAATAATCACACATCCTTTGTGGGTGAACACGTGGCGCGGCAGTGCTCTAGCTGCAGGAGTGTGGTAGTGACGACTCTTTGCTGTTGTTCCTGCGTAGTGATTTGTGACAATGGAAAAAACTGAGATTCGAGCAGTAATTAAATACTTTGTAAAGAAAGGTATGAAAGCAAAGGAAATTCATGCCGACTTTCAGAACACACTGGGGGACTCTGCTCCTTCATTTTCAACTGTTGCCAAGTGGACCAGTGAGTTTAAATTTGGTTGGGAGAGCTTGGATGATGATCTGTGTAGTGGACGGCCAAAAAGTGTTACGACCCCAGAAGTTATCGCAAAAGTGCATAAAATGGTCATGGAGGATCGTCGACTGAAAGTGCGGGAGATTGCTGAAGCTGTAGGGATGTCTTCTGAACACGTATATTATATTTTAACCGAAGAATTGGGTATGAAAAAATTATCCGCAAGATGGGTGCCGCGGCTCTTGACATTGGACAATAAACGCACCAGATAGGAAATGTCCGAACAAAGTCTGGCCCGTTTTCAGTGCAACCAACAAGATTTTTCCGCCAGTTTGTGACTGCAGATGAAACTTGGGTCCACTACTATACCCCAGAGATAAAACAGCAGTCAAAGCAGTGGAAACATGCTGATTCACCACCACCAAAGAAAGCAAAGGCAGTGCGTTCGGCCAGAAAGGTCATGGCCTCATGGCCTCAGTTTTCTGGGATGCAAAAGGCATTCTGCTGATAGATTATCTTCCTACTGGCCAAACAATTACGGGGCAATACTGTGCAAACCTCCTAGACCAACTACAGGAAAGGATACGCAAAACAAGGCGTGGTTTGGCAAGGAAAAAGGTCATCTTTCATCAGGACAACGCTCCGCCGCACACAAGTGTTATTGCCATGGCAAAACTTCATGAAGTGGGGTACAAATTGTTGCCACATCCACCTTATTCACCTGATTTGGCACCATCAGACTTTCTTCTATTCCCCAAGCTGAAATATTTCCTCGGTGGACAGAGATTTTCTACAAGGGAAGAACTGACAGCCGAATTGGAGAGGTATTTTGCAGGCCTGGAGGAATCTCATTTTCGAGATGGATCAAGGCATTGGAACATCGCTGGACCAAATGCATTAGTCTACAGGGAGACTATGTTGAAAAATAAAACCAGTT